>NC_143580.1:174121656-174280475 GCF_048544385.1 Mastigoproctus giganteus
CCTCTAGGGCAAAAAGGAGCAACCATGGATATAAATGGCTATCCACCTCTAGAGCCTTCAGGCTCAAGACCAGACACATCCACTGATAATGACTTGAACCAACCCAAAAGGCTTTGAAGGGTAGCCATGACACACTGTGCCATGACTTGCCAAACTTTCTGGTGATACATGCCCTATCCACCCACCCTGTAGACAAGTTATTACCAGTTTTAATTCAAAGATATTGGAATCTATTGCTGGATTTTCAAAAATGGTAAAACGACTGCAATCAGAAGACCTGATCAAAACAGCTTCCTCAAAACATTCTGAATGGCAGCTAAAAACAATGACATTTGGTGGGCTGCCAGTGTCTATTACTCCTCACAATACCTTAAATTCATCTAAAGTGTTATCACAGAGTGGGACCTACTTACAGTCTCTAAGGAAGAATTAGTTCAAGAACTTAGCAGTCAAAAAATAATCAGCCAATAATGACCAAAAAAAGATGGAAATCTCATTCCTACTAGACCCATCATTTTAATATATAGCACTCCATAAGTGCCATCCACAGTAAAAGCTGACTATTTAAACTACCGAATTTGCCCTTGCATCCCAAACCCTATTCGCTGTTTTAAATGCCAGAAATATGGCTATCCTCAGCAGGCATGCAGAGGGAATGCCATTTGTCCAATTTGTGGATCAAAAGACCATACACAAGCAAATTATTCAGCCTCAACTCCTGTTTTCCCCAACTGCAAAGAAAGCTACCCTGCTTTTTCTAAATCATGTGGAAAACTGGGAAAAAAATCTAAAATTACAAAATTGAACATAAAGTCACATATCCTGAGGCACACAGACAAGTTATGTTGACCATGCTTAGTCGATCCTA
The DNA here is from genome assembly GCF_048544385.1 of Mastigoproctus giganteus. Taxonomy (NCBI): domain Eukaryota; kingdom Metazoa; phylum Arthropoda; class Arachnida; order Uropygi; family Thelyphonidae; genus Mastigoproctus; species Mastigoproctus giganteus. The sequence goes on from NC_143580.1 coordinate 174,122,525, forward strand.
TGCATCTCACACCCAGAGCTATTCGTCAACTGCAGTTCAAACAGGTGTGTCAATTCCACCTGATACCTCTCTAGCCAAATGGGTTAAAGCAACTCTATCAACTCCTAAAACTAAAACCAATGAAGCCACTAACACTCCAAATAGCAACCCAACTGATTTTCCAGCAGTCTCGAATGATACTGAAAAATCGAAAACTGCTAAAGACTATAAGAAAATCAAAGCACTCACCAACAGTATGGAAGTGGATGTACATCCAGATTACGAGGAACCCATCCTTGAACTTCATGCCAATGACACAGTGGATGCTGGATGTTCCATATTCCCAAAAAAAAGACTGGAAAAAATGTCCCGCATACAGAAAACAGCCAGATGAATCATCCTCAACTAAACAGAAAGAAAGCACAACATCATACAATGGAATGGCAGAGAACTAAGCAGCCATTTGGATGACTTAAAATGATTTTCTCACTTAATTTAATCCCATAGTATGCCTATAGAAATATTCTTGTCACACTGCAAGTCTCACCAAAATTTTCAAATTGTCATGTACAGGCAAGATAGGAGATTAGAATCCTCCTGCATGTGGAAGAGTAGCTATTCTTATTAATTCTAATATTCCATCGAGCTCCATCCAATTACAAACCACTGTAGAAGCTGTGGCAGCTCATATTGCAACTGGTAATTCAGCTACCCTTGTTTCTATTTACATTCCACTATCTGTGCCATTTCCCCATTCAGAACTGGACAACCTCCTTACACAACTCCCAACACCAATTTGCCTTTTTGTTAACTGTAATGGCCACCATTCATTGTGGGATCCACTACAATGGATGCAAGAGGCAAATTCGTTTAAGAATTTTTGAACAGTAATGATCTTAATTTACTAAACTCTGGATCTCTCACATATATCCACCTATCTACAGGATCTACTTCTGTAATTGACTTGTCAATTTGTTCACCATCCATCTTTCCAATCATGACATGGTGGGTGTTAACCAATGTTAACCAATCCCTTTAATAGTGATCATTTTCCAATTATTTGCTCATTACAAACAGGGATAACTCCAAATTCTGATCAAAGATCCACTAGGAAGTTTAAAAAGGGCAACTGGGAAGGCTGTTCTGCCCATATATGTCTAAATAGACGTTATGTTCAAAATCACCCTTTGATGATATAACTTGATACATAACCAATCCGATTCTGACTGCAGCTGATGCTGCTATTCCAAAATCCAAGAGACATATCGCATTCACCAAAATTACTGGTGGAATACAGATTGCTTTCATACCAAACAGGAGAAAAACTGCTTGGGATAATTTCCAAAAGTATCCTGCCACTAGCAACCTCATTGCTTATAAAAGACTCAAGGCTCAAACAAGACAAATTAGATGGAAAGCAAAATGTGATTTGTGGATTGCTTTTGCCTTGACCATCACAAAAGACACCAACACATGGCTCATCTGGAAAAGGATACAGGCCCTAAATGGCAAATTTGTTGAGCTGCCCTCTCCAATACTTTATTGGAAAGGGAAAGACATGTTTCCCACAATGTCTGCATCTGCTTCTTATGTATCCTCCTTCCAGAACATCAAAGCAGATGCAGAACGATATAAAATCTTCTTCACACACCGCTCATTCCCCTTACAATCAATCTTTTACATTAACAGAACTCAAAGAATCATTAAATAGTTCATCCAACAGTGCCACAGGCCCAGATGGTATTCATTACATTATGCTGAAGTAGTTACTTGAAAAGGACTTGCGTACCTTGTTGATTTTCTACAATTGGATCTTCTCTGAAAATACCTACCCTTCTTCCTGGCACCATTCTTTCATTATCAGCATACCAAAACTAGGCAGAGATCTTTCTCTGGTTCAAAATTACAGGCCCATATTTCTCACGAGCTGCTTGGGTAAAATTTTCAAAAGAATGGTTCATACAAGGCTCACTTGGATCCTTGAGTCACAGAATCTCCTGCAAGATCATCAGTATGGCTTTTGGAAAAATCAGGTCAACCCTAGACGTACTCATCAAAGCTAAATCTCATATCCACAATACCTTTGTCAGGAAACATCTAGTTATGGTCATCTTAGACCTTGAAAAGGCATTTGACACTACATGGTGTCATGGTATTATTATGGACCTTTCCCATCTGGGGCTTAGGGACTATTTGCCAGAAATAATTCAGAATTTCCAGCAGCTATGTTCTTTTCAGGTCCAATATAAAAACATATTCTCAGCATCTCACATTCAGAAAGGAATCCCGCAGGGATCGATACTTAGGTCAACACTTTTTGCAATCTGAGTTAGCAGCATGACACAGGATATCCCAAAAACTGTTCAAACTTATATGTATGCAGACGACCTTACCACATCCTGTCAGTCTCAAAATATCAATACCATCAAACTTTTTTTTTTTTTTTTTGGCGCATAGGCTTCTGTGGCCATAATGCACCTCCCAAGGTTCTTTTTCAGTACTTTGATCCAAGCCCGAAGCGGGAATCGAACCCGCGACCTTTGGGTTGCTAGGCAGGCACGTTACCCACCCGGCTAGCCCGGTCGGCTACCATCAAACGGCAGCTCCAACTTGCCATAACCAAAATAGAATCCTGGACTTTACAGAATGGTTATCGACTATCAGAAAAGAATTGCATTGCCACTCACTTTTGCATGAAACAAATATAGAAGAACTTTTGATGTATTTAAAATATATTAGCCTGTACAGGAGCATTTCATTTGATATCTCTAATAATATTTTGCCTCTAAATAAACCATGAACAGACAATTTGGTTCGCCCTTATGTTGTTACACCCAATACCAACAACATCGCTGCAGGCACCTGCTCTTAAGACAGTGCAGTTTGCAAAACTGGAGCCTTTCTAGATAAGAGCACCCTTTTGTTCCCTTCACCAATCTGGTTGCTATTCTCTGCACCAGCAGGTAGTAGTAGTAATAGAGGCATGTGATGCAAGAAAGCAAGAGTATGAGCTTAAATAGTGTCAGCCAAAAAAAAAAAAAAAATTTCAACCATTCCCTCTAAAAGTTTGTCCAGTTCCTCCTTGAATTTATTTAAGCTATCAACTTCCACAACAACAGATGAAAGTTTGTTCCAGCCATTAACCACCCACTAGCTAAAGGCAAATTTCTGCACATCTATTCTACAACTATTCTACATCTATTCTACAACTGTCTTTCCTCAGTTTGAATTTATGCCCCCCTCAGGTAAATAATCTGAGCAAGCGGAAGGATCCCATCAGAGTTCAGTGTGCTCATATTACGCATTCTTAGCGTTTTTTCACCAACCTTTCATGAAATAAAATAAAATAAAACAACAAATTCCCGATAACTATATTTACAATAACCTGTATTTACAAAATTAATATATACGTATTACAATATTAAAAGTATTAAAACACAAGATTAAAATGCATTAAAATATACTAAGTTAAAAGCGATAAAATTCCGTAGCTTTCAAAGGCTCCAGCCTTCTTCTTCAGCAGTATTCTCTATTATTCAGTACACCTTTAAATATCAGCAGGGTAATGGTAGACATCACATGTTTTCATTCTTACGTGTTCCGCTCTCTTGCATTGTGGAACCAGAAGTGGCTCGAACGGAAGTCGTACGGAACCGTTCATCCTTTTTAGGATAATAGTCTCTAAAAGGGGGTGAATCCGTACACCCCTATCCCTATTAATGTTAGTTGTAGAACTGATCCGCAAACTCTCGAGCCACTTACGGTCCCAAAACCTATGCGCCCGATCGGTGATAGTGGCATCGTCTGGGGAGATCTGGTGTTGCTTCTCCCAAAAATGCTCGGCCACGGCGGACTTGCCATGGCCGAGTGCTCAACCTGTTCAGGGTCTTATACACCTCAATCAGATCACCTCCCAGGTGCCTACTCTCCAGCCACTGTAATTTGCAGAACTTAAGCCTTTCTTGCTAAGAGGGCCCCTTCTTTCCCCTCACCAATCTTGTTGCCCTACTCTGTACATGCTCAAGCAACTCTACATCCTTCCTAAAATGAGGCCTCCAGACCTGTATGCAGAACTCAAGGTGTGGCCTGACCATTGCCTTATGCAAAGGGATAATCACCTCCTTTTCCCTGCTAGCAAAATTCCTGTATATCATTGACAATACCAATGATCTGCTCTGGCAGTCTGTCTGCATTGCCCAGAAAACTTCATATTTGACTGCACAATCACTCCCAGATCTTTTTCATTTTCTACCATCCTAAGTATAGTACCACACCATTGATACATTCCTGTGGGGTTACTTCTACCCATATGCAGTACTTTGCATTTGTCAATGTTAAACTTCAGTTGCCACTTCTCAGCCCATCTGCCCAACTTTTGCAGATCCTGTTGCAGTAGCACACTGCCATTACTGAAATTAACAACCCTGCCAAACTTTGTATCATCTGCAAACTTCAACGCTAAGCTTGATATACCTTCATCAATATCATTGATAAATATACAAAACAACAGTTTGTTGTTTTTGTTTGTTTGTTTGTTTGTTTTTTGGTTTTTAGGAGCATTAGCAAAAAGGCCATATTGCTCCGGGATGTGCGGTGGTCATTTCCTGACCTTTCCGCATCCTCCATATTTGGTGGTGACGGGCTCGAACCCCGGTCTAATCAAGAAGCGTGTACTATGCACTGCTGCTCCTTCCCACCTGGCTACGGAGGCGCCATACAAAACAACAGTGGGCCCAACACCAAACCATGTGGGACTCTGCTAATGACATTAGTCCATGAAGAGCAGCATCCATTGATTACCACTCTCTGTCTTCTCCCACTCACCACCCTTTTATCTATTGTAGCAACTTACCCTAAATACCATACTGCTCCAATTTTCTTTATGTCCTCAACATACTGAAATGTGCAACAGTGTCAAAAGCTTTCCTGAAATCCAAGTATATGATATCAAAATTATTTTTTGCATACAGTTCCTTTGTAACCACGCTTGTCAGACAAAGCTTTCCCTTAACAGTGTTTTGAGGTCAATATCCTTACTAAAGTGAGGCCTCCAGATCTGTATACAAATCTGAAGATGCAGCCCAAACATGACCTTATACAAAGGGATAATCACCTCCTTATCCTACTAACAAAGTTTTTGTATATCATTGATAAAACCTCATGAGCTGTCCTAGCACATGTCTGCACTGCTCAGAGAATTTCATGTCTGAATGAACAATTACCTCAGGTCTTTTTTATTCTCTACTACCCCGAGTGTAGTACCACACAGGTAATAAATTACTCTGGGGTACTGTTACCCATGTGCAGTTCCTTGCATTTGTTAATGTTAAACTTCAACTACCATTTCTCAGCCCACTGACCCAATTTTCCTAGATCTTGTTGCAGTAACTCACCCTGATTACTGCTGTTAACCACCCTGCCAACCTTTGTATCATCTGCAAACTTAGACATTAAGCTTGATATACCTTCATCAATATTATTGACAAATATTGAAAACAACAATGGACCTAACACTGAACACTGGGTAACTCCACTAATAACATGAGTCCACGAAGAGCAATGCCCACTGAAAACCATTCTCTGTCTTCTTCCACTTAACCATCCCTGTATCCATAGTGGTAACTTGCCCTTAATGCCACATTGTTCCAGTTTATACAGCAGTCTTTTATATGCAACAGTATCAAATGCTTTCATGAAACAATCAAAAATTATATTTTGTATTCAGTTCCTTAGTCACTGCATCATAGTAACCTAGCAGTTTGGTTAGACAAGACTGCCCCTTGACAAATCCATGCTGTGATTGCAGTATAATTGCATGCCTATCCAAATAGTCCTGAATTGCTTCTTGAACCACTGATTCCATTCTTTTCCCTGCAACAGTCATTAAGCTAACAGGTCTGTAATTACCCATGTCACCTTTTGATCCCCCCATTATGAATTGGCGCCTCCGTAGCCAGGTGGGAAGGAGCAGCAGTGCGTAGCACATGCTTCTTGATTAGACCGGGGTTCGAGCCCGTCACCACCAAATACGGAGGATGCGGAAAAGGTCAGGGAATGACCACCGCATATTCCTGGAGCAATATGGCCTTAGTTGCTAATGCTCCTAAAAATCAAAAAAAAAAAAAAAAAAAAACCATTATGAATTATATTCACGCATCTCCAGTCCTAAGGAACCTTTCCTGAATCTAAGGATGCAAAGGGTTTGCTTACCTCCTTTGTTGCCTCCCTTAATAATTGGATAGATTCCATCTGCCCCAGGTGCCTTTTTTATATCCATCCTCAACAATTTCTCCTCCACTTTCCTTTCAGTTATTGCAAAGTCATTTTGCTCCTCATTAGAAATTGATAAACTTCTGGCATACCCTTCCTTAAAGAATTCCCCATGTGAATATAGAGGCAAAATACGTATTCAATTTGTGCGCAACCTGAGAAAGGTCATCAACATTTAACTCATACTCATCGTGGTCTAATATGATCCAACCCCATCCTGCTACTGTTAATATAAGCATAGAAGTCGTTGCCATTTTTCTTTGCATTCTTTGCAAGAGACTTCTCATAATCGGCCTTAACTTGCCTAATCTCCTTTGTGATTTGTTTACAGACTAATTTATATCTACAACAGGCTTCTGTATCACCTGATAATTTATATGCATCCAATGCACTTTTCTTCTCTTCCATTTAGGTCTAAACCTGGAACAGTATTTCTTTGTTGGTATGAAAAGCCTAGTAGCTTCTTTGGTTACTTCCCTGAATACTCCCCATTTTCAATTTGCTGTTGGTAACATCATCAGTTGGTCCCAGTGCACAGTATTTAAAAACTGTCTGAGACTCCTGTATCACCCTTACCAGAGCAAAAGCCTTTCCCTTTACTCTTGACAGTAGTTATGTCTTTAATCAAATTCCAAATGAGTACACTGTGATTGCTGCCACCCAGTTGGTCTTTTACCTGCTGATTCTTAATGCATGAGGAATCACTGCTGATAACCAGATCAAGAGTATTGCTTCCTCTTGTTGCCTCTCTGACATGCTGCTGTAGAAAACAGTCATCCAAGAAATCCATACTAGTCTTTCTAGTGTGAGTGACCAACCCACAAATTCCAGTTAACGTCTGGAAAGTTAAAATCTCTCATTATGGGACATTATGATTTGTTGACCCATTCTATTTCTCTGTATAGCTGTTTGGTATACAGGTGACCCCCGCTTAACGCTGATAATTCGTTCTGTAAAAACAGAGCGCTAAGTGAATCCGCGCTCAGCAAGCGCCGCATTCCCATAAGGTAACATATGTATTTGTGAGTTGCGGTCGGTGCCATAGGATATTTCCTAATCAATAATAAACGGTAGTGAAAAGATGCACAAATTTAGGTCAAAATATTTAATATTCAAATATTTGTACATATAAAATATTCTGCATTACATACGTATATAATTATGTGGTAACAACTTACGTATCAAAATTAAACTTAAAATTCCAATTAAAATCATGAATTTAATTGATCTAAATTGATTTAATTTAATTGATGAATTTAATCATGAAAAATGTGTCGATTTTGGGTTGAACTTTGGCCCTCTTCTGCATTGGATATTATCTTCAATAAAATTAGTTAAAGTCTTTCCATTTCAATCCTAATAGCCAGCCTAGCCCTAGTTGCTTGCAGTGGAACTGCTATCTTTCCTGCTGCTAAAATTAATTCTTTATTTTTTTTTATAATTGTTCTTACAGTTAAACTTACAAGTCCTAAATTATGGCACACACGTCTTTAACCGGAATCGATTCGCTTCAAAATGTCTAATTTAATTTTCAAATTCAGTCTTTTTCTTACATTTATATTCTTCGTACTGCGTCAGACGTTGCTTTTTCATTCTTATCGGCCATTATTAACTCTTCGAAAATGTAACTGCATTGGTTGCATTAATTATGATACAATGTTCAAGTAAACTGTCCATTTTGCACAATGTCTAATACGGTACTGAGTGATTGACTAGACTTCGGATAAATGCATATAACGCAAATATTACAAGTAATATACTTGATCATTTTTTAAAATGTTGATCTCGGAACTACGTAACAAGTCACTGTACTGCAATTAAATTAGCGTGCGAGAAAATTTCTCAAGTCGGCATGGGAAACATTTTAATTCTGTTTTGCTATTCATTTTCAAGCTATCGACTCCATTAAATGAAACAATTTTGTTAAATATGCCAAAAATGCAATCTGTAAAAGAGTGTTATAGTGATCTGTGACAGTGTTATAGTCAGATACAGATTATAATATAAGAACAGCGTTATAGCGAACCACGTTATAATGGGGGCCTGCTGTACTCATCACTGTCATTAGGCTATAACACTCTCCTACTTTCAATTTTGTTTTTCCAGCTCTTATATCACACCAGACTGACTCACCATTGCACTCATTCCCCAAGTGAACTGGATACACTGCCTTAGATTTAATATTCTTCTGAACTAAGAACATAACTCCTCCACCTCACCTGTACTGTTTGTTCTTCCTGTATACATTGTATTCCCCATATTCAAATTCGCATCACTTTGTGTCTGAGTGACACCATGTTTCCATAATTCCTAAAATTTCTGCATTTGATGACTTAATCAGTACTTCAAATTCATCAAATTTATTCACAATGCTCCTAGCATTAGTGTACAGGCAATACATATGCATGTGTTCTTTAAGTTACCCTTACGCAGTGCATGTATTCATTTGTTCCATGATGGCCCACAGCAAGATCCGAAAGCCCAGACACTTTGTTTTCTAGGCTGCTGCATGTACCATTAGTAGCAGTGGAAGAATCACTTTCACCTCTGCCTACTGCTTTAATTAAACTATTAGTCTGTGTATCTCCCTGTGTATTATTTCCTTAACCAGTGGCTCCATTATTTTTCCTGGAACAGAAGTCAAGCTAACAAGGCAGTGATTACTTATGTCACCCTGTAATCCCTCTTTGTGAATTGGGGGATACATTAATACATCTCCAGTCCATAGGGACCTTCTCTGAATCCAAAGATGCTCTCATCATCATTGGTAAACATTTGCTTACTTCTTTTGCTTCTTTTATTTATATTTGTAACTATTTGCACTACCTTTTAGATGTAAATGCAAATAAGTTTGGTTGTTAATACTTAATAATCATTGAAATGTGCTTCTCCAAGGCTTCTTAACCTGGTATACCTCTCTAAAATCCAGAAAAGTTTTAAAATCAGGCACCCCTCAATCCCTGAGGGTGCTGGGTTTTAAGGAGATTTCTGTATTATATTAATACTGAATATTCTGAATTCCTAATTAAGTGATATAGAAAGAGAATACTGTCTTGTGCTTTCTAGTTATAACTTTTGTAGTCTTCTCTAGTACTATCTTCTCTACAATTGATTCTATAAAATGCACTTTAAATATTTTTTTCCTTATTTCTCATTTTCTCTAGCAGGGCCAGTAACATATGAAAAATATTGTTCTGATGCATATTTGATTACCAATTTGAAAAAATTGCCATTAGCAACATTTAATGAGTCAGGTAATTAGTAAAATTTGATAAAAAAAAAAGAAATATAATAGATAAATGGTAAAAAGTTTAAAGTAGGAAGATTATTTAGTTGCTTAGATAAAATTTTAAATATCAAATCTTGGTTCTTATTAAATATTACAATGGTGATTATCTCTTTTAGTATAATGTTAGATGATTTCTGTGTGTTTTCTTATGCTGATTATGAAATAAATATACCAAAGTCTTTCTTCACATACTACTTTTTTTTTTTTTTTCTTTTAATCATATTTATAATTTATTTGAAAAATCCATCAAAATGACTGACATTATGGAACCCCTCCAGGACTGAAGCCTTTGGTTGAAAGAATGTTATAGAATGTGTAGCACGCTCAGCAAGCTTGTGCCACTCTCTTACATGCTGCTGTAACAGTTGACTGTGTGAATTTTGTGCTGATTTAATTCATATGGCAAAATAACATATTTTTATGTTTATATGTTTCAAAATTTCATCAGTATATCTTAAAAATGTAAAGGTTCTTAAAAGGTGTCTGTCATTTATTAGTGTCAGTTGCCATCCTAATGTTATGAAGGGGGGGGGGGGGAATGATCGTATTGCTGATTCTGTTTGACAACAATATATTGAGTTTCTTCAACTGTGTATCATAGCAGTGAGACCAATACAATATTTCAGCAACGATTCATACTCATCTACTTCATCCATAAAGCTAACGCTTCTAATAGCTGTTTTTGAAAATGTTTTCTTTGATTTCTCCCTGAAAATTCAAGAAATCTCTGTTAATTATCACACAATTAGGAAAAATTGATGATTAAGTCAAACCTAATTATATGCACATGTTGAGTGGCATCTATCTTGTACAGTTATTGATAGAAAGCTAGCTTTACTTCTTTCATCCTACCAGTAACACTCTGGAATAGTGACATTTATGTGTTGTCTGGAATCATTGTTGACATGCACTTCACATTTCATGCAAGAAGTCCTCCTGTTATTGACAGGCTGGCATCTAATTGCATGCATTCATTGAAGCATGCAGTTTGTCAATTTGTATTTCAATAGCCAATGGGCTTAAGGGAGTTTTAATTTCAAAAATTAATTAAAAATATGTGTTTAATATAAAAAATGTATTTTTCACAGTTGTGTTCAGAAAAATTTTAAAGTAAAGGTGGCATCAAAAAAAAGTGAAAAAACGATTTTGAATTATTTTTTGCTGACTTTTTTCAAATTCCCAGATGAGAAATCCCTCCATAGGAATATCCATATTTACTGTCAATTATGAAGCCTGTGCTTCCTAATGACAATCTACCAGTACCTAAGCCACTGAAAGCATTAATTTTGGATGATGATGAAGAAGAAATCTGACATTTATCTTAAAGAGTCCCTTACTTTTCAAAAATCCTACAGAACCAGAAGTTCAGCCATTGAATAAATAATATCCAACTTAAATTACTTTAAAAATTCAGGTTCCTAGGTTTTTCTAGCACCAGAATAATTTTCCATCAACTTCGTGTAAAAATTAAAAGTCCAAATGAATTTAGGACAAAGACATTATGTTTAAATTAAAATCCATAAAATGTTATTGTACAGGTAGCATTTAGCAGACTAAGCTTACTCATTGCATTGATCTCATATTGAGGCGGCACCTCACCATACATTCTCAGTATTGCACTATGCACTTTACATAGAAAGCTATGTAATATCTTTTTATTTAAAAACATATGCCTTTTCTCCGAAAAATAGGGCCAAAACTGCAGTTTGTGAAGAGGCATTCACTTTAAATAAATAATTTTGTACTTCTCTGTTAGAGTGGTTCTTTCTATTTAAAGTTCTAGTGCAATACTAAGCAACTTATGGCAGAAATGCTTCTGCAATATGAGATTGATGTACTTGGTAGCAAACTTAATTTGCTCAGTGTTGTGCACAAACTGAAGCTGTGCCCCTTTCCTAATATCTTAGAGATTATGCTTAATTTTTATTTATTTATTTTTATTATTATTTTTTTTTATCCATGAGTGTGGTGGCACTTTTCAGCAAACATGAATATATGTTCCATTCTTTATATATGAACTAATGGAGGCTCTTGGTCAAGAATGCACCACAAATGAGTGGTAACTGTTGATTCAGTAAAGTTGAGTTTGAAAGCTGCTATGTGATAGTAATATTTATCCATCTGTTCCAATTGTGCATTCTGTTCATACGAGAGAACTGTATGAGAATATTCAGCTTCTTTTAAGGAATGTTGACTGAATATATGTGGCATATTTGCAGTGACCAAAAAAAAGAAGGTATCATTCAGTATTCTGGGCTATTTTAGCTAGAACGGGTGTTTCTCATTGCAGTGGAAAGCAACATTGATCTCCCTCCCCCAACACACACACACACACACACACACACACACACACACACACACACACACACACACACACACACACACACACACACACACACACGTTTCCTAGTCTGGTTTCACAGTTGAATTTCCTAATTTAGCAGTCCAGTTTACAGTACAACTGCCCCATGCTATGTGAAAACATAATTAAAGCTTGGACAGTTAGTTGCTAACCAGAAGTTGTATCATCATTTCCTTAGGAGTCAGTCATGTGTCTCTGCATTTACTGAGAAAATGGAGCCGTCTGTTGGTGAATTTGTAAAATCATACTCTTCCCTACCCTGGGTTATTAGTACTAATATCTATCTTTTTTTAATGGTGCAAGAAAGCTTGCATCATTAAAAGAGAGAGAGAGAGAGAGAGAGAGAGAGAGAGAGAGAGAGAGAGAGAGAGAGAAAATAGTAACCAGTATCACCATTGCTTACCCATTTAAGTAAGCAAACCCTTAGCAATAATTTTGAGAGCTTACTTGGACTCAGGGGAGATACCCATGGACTGGGGAAGTGCAAATGTGACCCCAATCCACAGAAGAGGATCAAAGGGAGACACAGGTAATTACGAACCTGTTAGTTTAACTTCTGTTCCAGGGAAATTAATGGAGACACTCATTAAGGAAGCATTGCAGGATCATCTAGACAAGACTTCAGTTGTAGCTCGCACACAGAATGGGTTTGTTAAGGGGAAGTCTTGTCTGACCAATTTGATTGGATACTATGATGTAGTCACTAAGGAACTGGATGCAAAGAATAATTTTGATATCATATATTTGGATCTTAGAAAGGCTTTTGATACTGTTGCACATGGAAGACTGCTGCACAAATTGGAGCAGTGTGGCATTGGGGGCAAATTGCTGCTATGGATAAAGGGATGGTTGAGTGGGAGAAGACAGAGAGTGGTAATCAATGGACACTGCTCTTCGTGAACTAATGTTATTAGTGGAGTCCCTCAGGGTTCAGTGTTGGGTCCATTGTTGTTTTCTGTATTTATAAATGATATTGATGATGGTATATCTGGCTTAATGTCCAAGTTTGCAGACAATACGAAGGTTGGCAGGGTTGTAAGGACACTAATGACAGTACACTGCTGCAACAGGATCTAGAAAAGTTGAGCAGATGGAGTTGAGAGGTGGCAAATGAAGTTTAACATTGACAAATGTAAAGTACTACATATGGGAAGCAGTAACCCCAGAGTAACGTATCAACTCTGTGGTACTACACTGGCAGTGGTAGAGAATGAAAAGGACCTGGGGTTAATTGTGCAGGCAGATATAAAGTTCTCTGAGCAGTGCAGACAGGCTGCAAAAGTAGCTCATGGTGTCTTGTCAATGATATAAAGGAATTTTTCTAGCAGGGATAAGTATGTGATTATCCCCTTGTATAAGGCAATGGTCAGGTCACACCTTAAGTACTGTATACAGGTCTGAAGACCTCATTTTAAGAAGGATGTAGAGCTGCTGGGATCAAGAGCAACAAGGGCAACGAGAAGGGCAACAAGATTAGTGAATGGAATGAAGAGTTGCTCTTATGAAGAAAGGCTTTAGTTTTGCAGATTACAGTGTTTGGAGACTAGGCACCTGCGAAGTGATCTGATTGAGGTGTATAAAGCCTTGAATGGTTTGAGCATGCTGAATGCTGATGAGATTCTTCCTCTTGCTCAGAATAATCACCTGAGAGGGCATAAATTCAAATTGAGGAAGGACATTTTTAGGATAGATGTTTGGAAGTTTGCGTTTAGCCAGTGGGTAGTTGATTAGTGGAACAGACTTTCATCTTTTGTTGTGGAATTTGATAGCCTAAATAAATTTAAGGCTGAGCTGGACAGGTATTTGGAACGAATGGAGGGGTGAAATGGGAACAGGTGTTTTTTTTTTTTTTTTTTTTTGCTGATGCTGCATAAGCTTTCTTTCTTGCATCGTATGTCTCTACTAATGCTAATGCTAAGTGCAGATGGACAGCTCATGGAATTTTGTCAATGATATACATAAATTTTGCCAAACCTGTTAAGAAAGTAATCATTCTGCTGTATAAGGCAATGGTTAGGCCATCTCTTGCATACTGTGCACAGGTGTGGAAGGCGCCTCCGTAGCCAGGTGGGCAGGAGCGGCAGTGCGTACCACACGCTTCTTGATTAGACCGGGGTTCGAGCCCATGACCACCAAATATGGAGGATGCGGAAAGGTCAGGGAATGACCACCGCATATCCCCGAAGCAATATGGCCTTAGTTGCTAATGCTCCTAAAAACCAAAAAAAAAACAGGTGTGGAAGCCTCATTTTAGGAAGGATGTGGGTCTGCTGGTACCAATGTAGAGAAGAGAAATGAGATTAGTGATAGAGAACAAAAGGTACTCTTACCATGAAAGATTTTATTTTGCAGATTGCAACACTTGGAATTAGATGTCCTTTCAGACAGCTGATTTAGGTGTTTAAGGCTTTGAGTGGAGAGTAAGCTACTGTAAATATTTATGGTATCCTTTCTCTTGCTGAGACAGCACACACACACAAACAAGCTGCATAAATTTAAATTGAGCCAGGATGTTTGCAGGATAGATGCACTTAGACAAATTATTAGAAAGCAATGGACAAGTGATATAAGAAATGTTTTGTTTTGGATGATGTATATTCTTGCTTCTTTGCATTAGTCATCATTGTCACTACTAATATTATAGGACCATGCTGGAGAAATGCCATGGGTTGGTCACCTTGTGTATGCATCGGCAATTCAGCCCTGACATGATAGGATTGATTATATGCTGGATTAATTTAAGACATAAGAGACTGCAAGACTTTGGAGGGGAGCGGTTTTATCAGCATTGCCTGCACTTGTAGGTAGAAGGAGCTTGTTTTGTAGGGTTGGAATACATTTGAACAAAGATAGCACAAGGGTCTTAAGGGTCTTTGCCAACATCATTGAGGTGGATATAAAGTTTCAGGGAAGCTGCTAGTGATGGAAGCAGAAGTAATACACATGTTTATTTGATGATACAAATCAAAATAATGTATGCACACACCTCAAGTTCTTGTGTGAAGCCTCAAAAGGGAAAGAGCTTTCTGATAATAGAAAGATGCAGTGATGGCAGCGATACTGTAAATAAATGGGAAACTAAAAATGAAAGTAATATTCCTGGGGAAAGTACTGCCATTAACAACTACATGGGATGAGGATAAATGGGCCTGCTGTATGGAATCCATAGGATTATAAATAATTAGGTATATAACCAGTAAAATTAAATATCTTTAATCACAAATAGATATCTGTAGCTTTCAAGACTAAACATGCCTCTTTGTCAACAGAAAATGGAAACTTTAGATATAAAATTATTCTAACGGACACAGTTGTGCGTGCAAGGACAAGAGGTAGGTCATTCAATCATTAAACTGGTGTTCATTGTTGCTGCATGGACGTGTGTAGTTTCTCCAGCGCTTGTCTAGACATAAAACGGTTGCCTCTAAGATGGGGTGTAGTCTCATTCCTTTGCAGCAGTTCATGGCTCCCAAATTACACAATATATTGAGTGACTCTAACCAGAGGCGGTGGCGAAAGTGTCGGAAGTGGTCGATTACTTCATAGTCCTGCTTGGGATAGGGGTCGTGGTGGGTTGACCAGAAGTGTTCCGCGATTGTGGACTGCTCGGTCTCAGCAAGGCGAATCACTCTGTCGTGTTCTGCAAGGCGGTCTGGAAGACTTCTCGAAGTCTCTCCTATGTAGCAGCTGTCACAGTCTTTGCAGGCTATGCGGTGTATTACACTGCTGCGTAAGAGAGGGGTGACCGGGGTCTTTACATTGGAAACTAGAGATAGTAAGTTTCTACCAGGCAACTGCAGGCATTTTATGCAGTATTCTCGGAGGATTTTTGAGATCTGGCCCGATATGCCTGGATAGTAGGGAATGTAGGTGGTAGGTACATTGTCCTGAGTTGATGGCAGTCTCAGGTGGACTGTGAGCTCCTGTACTTGTAATGAACACTTGTCTAATGTTGGGTAGCCACAATTGATCAAGTCTGTCCTCACTCTATAAATCTCGTTGTGCCTAGCTTCATCTGTGCTAGAATGGCTCCAAGCCCTGGAGAATAGGTGCCTCCGTAGCCAGGTGGGCAGGAGCAGCAGTGCGTAGCACACGCTTCTCGATTAGACCGGGGTTCGAGCCCGAGACCACCAAATGCAGAGGATGCGGAAAGGTCAAGGAATGACCACTGCATATCCCCGGAGCAATATGGCCTTAGTTGCTAATGCTCCTAAAAACCAAATAATAACATAATCCTGGAGAATATAGTGCGGGCAGTGCTGTTGAGATGACTAGGAGCATGGCTGGATCTGTAGTTTGTGAACTATCCACACCACATTGGCTTACAGTATATTGAGGCTTCTAGATGTGGGCCTACGCGTTTTACTAGGACATCTAGGAAGGGGAGAGATCCGTCTACTTCTAACTCTAGCTTCTAACTGGATAAACACGGACAGGGAATTGAGATATTCTAGCAATGTTGTTTCAGAGCCACATGGGATGACAGTGAAGATGTCATCAACATATCTGCACCCTGTTGTAATAGGTACTGGTGGGTTCAGGAATATCTGTTCTTCCATGGCGATGTTGGCCACAACGGAATTAACAGGGGGGGCACCCTTGGTAGTGCCATGTACCTGCTGGTATACGGAATCCTCAAAGGTAAAGACGCTGCCTGACAAGCACAGGTTGAGGGCGGTACAGATGTTGTCAGTGGACAGTGACATTCTGTTTGGAAGGTTTGAGTCATTCTCAAGGAGCCTCTTGGTGCAGTTTATGCCCTGTTAGCATTAGCATTAGTAGAGGCATTTGATGCAAGAAAGCGAGCTTATGCAGCATCAGCCAAAAAAAAAAAAAAAAAAAACCCACTTCCACTTCACACCTCTGTTCGTTCAAAATACCTGTCCAGCTGAGCCTTAAACTTATTTAGGCTATCAACCTCCACTACAAGGGATGGAAGTCTGTTCCACCAACCAACCCGCTGGCTAAAGGCAAATTTCCGCACGTCTATCCTACATCTGTCCTTCCTCAATTTGAATTTATGCCCTCTCAGGTGATTATTCTGAGCTAGAGGAAGAATCCCATCAGCATTGAGCATGCTCAAACCATTCAAGGCTTTATACACCTCTATCAGATCACCTCGCTGGTGCCTAGTCTCCAGACACTGTAATTTCCAAAACTTAAGCCTTTCTTCGTAAGAGCACCCCTTTGTTCCATTCACTAATCTTGTTGCCCTTCTCTGTACTCGTTCCAGCAGCTCTACATCCTTCTTGAAATGAGGCCTCCAGACCTGTATACAGTACTCTAGGTGTGGCCTGACCATTGCCTTATACAAGGGAATAATCACCTCCTTATCCCTGCTGGAAAAATTCCTGTATATCATTGACAATACTCCATGAGCTACTCTTGCAGCCCGTCTGCACTGCTCAGAGAACTTCATATCTGCCTGCACAACCACCCCCAAGTCCCTTTCATTCTCTACCACTGTCAGTGTAGTACCACAGAGTTGATACGTTGCTCTGGGGTTGCTGTTTCCCATGTGTAGTACTTTACATTTGTCAATGTTAAACTTCATTTGCCACCTCTCCGCCCATCTGCTCAACCTTTCCAGATCCTGTTGCAGCAGCATAGTGTCAGTAGTGTCCTTGACAACCCTGCCAACCTTTGTATCGTCTGCAAACTTGGACATTAAGCTTGATATACCATCATCAATATCATTTATAAATACAGAAAACAATAATGGACCCACCACTGAGCCCTGAGGGACTCCACTAATAACATTAGTCCACGATGAGCAGTGTCCGTTGATTACCACTCTCTGTCTTCTCCCTCTCAACCACCCCTTTATCCATAGCAGCAGTCTTCCATGTGCAACAGTATCAAAAGCCTTTCTAAGATCCAAGTATATAATATCAAAGCTATTCTCTGCATCCAGTTCTTTTGTGACTGCATCATAATATCCAATCAAATTGGTCAGGCAAGACTTCCCCTTAACAAAACCATGCTGTGTCCGAGCTATAAATGAAGTCTTGTCTAAATGATCCTGCAGTGCTTCTTTAACCAGTGCCTCCATTAACTTTCCTGGAACAGAAGTTAAGCTCACAGGTCTATAATTACTTGTGTCAGCCTTTGATCCTCCTTTGTGAATTGGGGTCACATTTGCACATTTCCAGTCTATGGGTACCTCCCCTGAGTCCAAGGAAGCTCTCATAATTATGGCTAAGGGTTTGCTTACTTCCTTTGCTGCCTCCTTTAATATAACTGGATAGATCCCATCCACCCCGGGTGCCTTTCTTGTGTTTATCTTCAACAGTTTCTCCTCCACTTTACTCCCAGTTATTTCAAGATTCTGTAGCTTACTGGTAGAGTTGAATACACCTCTGGCATTCCCCTCGCTGAATAACTCCTCATGTGTGAATGTCGATGCAAAATATTCATTTAGTTTGTTAGCTACCTGAGCAGGGTCATCAACAGTTGACCCATCAATATCAAGTGGACCAATCTGATTCGTCCCCTTCCTTCTAGAGTTTACATAAGTAAAGAACTCTTTGCTGTTTTTCTTTGCATCCCTTGCCAAGGATTTCTCGTAATCTGCCTTCGCCTGCCTAACCTCCTTTGTAACTTGGTTGCATATCAACTTGTATCTATCATAGGCTTCTGTGTCATGTGTTAATTTGTAAGTATCCCATGCATTTTTCTTCTCTGCCATATGCCTCATTAGTTCATCTGACATCCATTTTGGCCTAAACCTTGAACAATATTTCTTAGTTGGTATGTAAAGCCTAGTAGCTTCCAAGATTAATTCTTTGAATGCTTCCCATTTTGAATTTGCTGTTGGTAAAATCATCATTTGGTCCCACTGTATAGAATTTAAATACTGTCTCAGTCCATCGTAGTCGCTTTTATGGAAGCAATAACCCTTCCCTTTACCCCTAATGGTAGTTACCTCTTTGAGTAAATCCCACTTCAGCACACTGTGATCACTGCCACCTAGTGGTTCATTTATCTGCAGATTCTTAATGCATGAAGAATCACTGCTGATAATCAAATCAAGAGTATTACTGCCTCTAGTTGCCTCCCGAACATGCTGATGTAGAAAACAATCATCCAATAAATTCACAAAAGCCCTGCTAGTGTGTGAGTGACCAGCCCCCAAATTCCAGTCAATATCTGGGAAATTAAAATCTCCCATTATAAGACTCTCTGATTTACTGGCCCACTCTATTTCCCTGTACAGTTCCTTATTATACTCATCAGAGTCATTAGGCCTATAGCACACTCCTACTCTCAATTTTGATCTCCCAATGCTTATGTCACACCAAACTGACTCAACACTGCACTGTCCAGCGATGTCGATTGGCTTCACTTCCTTGGTTTTTATGTGTTTCTTAACTAATAGCATAACCCCTCCTCCCTTCCTATCCTGTCTATCCTTTCTGTAGATGTTGTACTCCCCAAATTCCAGTTCTGCATCCCTTATATCTGTGTGACACCACGTCTCTGATATCCCAACAATATCTGCCTTTGATGTTTTGAGCAATACCTCAAATTCATCAAATTTATTTACTTAACACGCAAGTATGCATGCACCTGTTTCTATTCTTAGCTACCCTAACACAACCCATGTGTTTACTTGTACCGCAATGGCTCCCAGCAGTCTCTGAAATATCATGCATCTTGTTTTTCAGGCTTCTGCTCATTCTAATAGAAGCAGTGCAAGAATCTCTTTCACCTCTGCCAGTGGCTACTGTCAATCTATTGGTCTTTGTCTCCCCCCAAGCTAGCAGTTTTCCGACCCACCTAACACTGCCTCGATAGCATCAGCAAATATTCTTGCACCCTTTCTATTTAAGTGTATCCCATCCCTGTAGAAGCAATCTCTCCTGTTAACAAGTACAGTCCAGGCTGAAAAAAATTCTACCCCTTGAGCCTTGCACAATCTTTCCAGGGCCGAATTGATCGACAAGGCTCTCAACATGTACTCCCTCCTATCGTGTCTGGGCAGAATTGCAGACACTTTCAAATTCATCCCTAATTCTCGGCTTTTGTTCAACAGTGACCTGTACTTGTTAAGTAATTCTGCCGGTCTCCTACTCTTAATATCATTAGTGCCAACATGTACAACTATATCACCTTTTGTGCCCTTAAAAGATGATATTTGCTCTACAACGTCATCAACCTTGCCCCTGGCAAGGATTGTTGGACAGGGATTGATGTAAATAGCGACCCTACATCAAATGACGCCATAACAGTGTTGTCAGAAATTGAGAGCACTTTAATAAGGCGAATGAACTCGCCGCTGTTAGTGACAGTGTGGTTTTTCCTACAAGAGGTGTGAGGAGTCGTGCAATATATTTGGATAGTTCTTATGGGCCGGAGAGGAACACCTGGCTTATGGATTTTTGGTAACCCATAAAACTGCGGTAGTTGGCATCCTGTGGCATGAAGAAGCCACCGAGTCGGAGCAGAAATTTTCTTTGCTTTAAACCATGCATACACAAGTTTATTAACGCATGACTCCAGACGTCCTAAGACTTTGATGGGCGGATCCGTCACAGTGTTCATATACGCTGGGGTCTTGCAGGAGGACCAGGGCTTTCTCTTGGTAGGCTGACCGGTCTAATATGACAGCGATTAAGGTTTGAGCAGGTGGGCCATGTGCTTCGGCGGATGAAGGCTGTTTTGAAACGGATTTCATTAGCAGTTTCTTCAGGGAGGTTGGTAATGCTTGCTTCTACTCCCATAGCGAGCTGTGTGATCAGTGGCTTCGATGGCGGTCATACCGGCTGTCAACATGTTGAGCTGCTCGATGGTTAGTTGCTTGCTGCTCAGATTTAGAACGAAGGAAGCTGTATTAGTTGAACGGGTGTTCGTTCTTGAGGAGTGAGCTTCTCTGTCTAAATTAACAAATTTCCGTTGTTGTCGCGAACGATAAGTATCAGAGATAAGTATTTGTGATTAAAGATATTTTATTTTACTGGTTATACACCTAATTATTTATAACTACATGGGATATATTAGTCATAAGAAACATAAAAAAGCAGATCACCCACATGTTTATACTGTAATATTAGGAGTATTTAATAAATTTGATGAAGAAAAAGCACAGTTAATTATGTTGACAGTCATTAACTGTATTTAACAGTCATTCAGGCTTGAACCACAATCCACTCAAATATGTGTGCATTACTGTACTCTCACACTTAATCATTTGGCTATGTTGGCCCTATGAGTTTGAGTACTGGTTAAGTCAACAAATGCAGATGTCATAGGGAAATGGGTTGTCTTTATATTCAAATATCAGAATTTTAATTTGCAAATACCAAGTTGACTGAAGGGGAAGAGGGGTAATATTATAATTGTCAAGTATATAGTTCAAGACTGGCATCTCTAGTAAATGGTATGGTATGGTATTGAATCAGTAGTGTAACATACACACTGGAAAAACAAAGATAATAGTAGGGGTAAGTTATAGACCAGATGACTGTGATCATTTATAATGAACATATTTACAGACAGATAAGATGGACAAGCAAATCAGAATGCCTTATTATTGGAGACTTTAATTTTCCAATTATTGACTAGAATTTGTGGGCTGACCACTCAACAAGTAGTTGGACATTTCTAGAATTTCTGGATGGCTGTTTTGTGTATCAGCATGTTAGAGATACCACAAGAGAAAGAAATATTCTTGACTTAGTTATTAGTAAGGATTCATCAGATACGATGAATCTAATAACTGATTTGAAGAGGGATCTTCAAATATAGGAACCACTGGCAAGCAGTGATCACAATGTATTGAAATGTGAATCTAGTTAAATAATTAACTACTGTCAAGGAAAAGAGGAAGGAACGATCTTTGTTTTCACAAGGGCGATTACAATGGTCTTAGACATCTACAAAAGGTATTTTCAGCAGGAACAAATGGTAACTTTAACAAATACAAATGCTAAATGGCAAAAGTTTAAGGAAATATTCTGGAGTTTGCTAAACTTTTTACACTAACAAAAAAAAAAATATTGTTCAAGGTATAGCCCAAAATTGGATGGAAAGAGAAATGATCTTAGTAGTATAGAAGGAAGCTGCATAGGATGATTATAAATTATCAGCAGACCTTACAGAAAATTTAAATTAATGCTATGCTTCCTCAGGGGCTTAGGCATGAATTTCTTTGTTAATATTAGCAGGAAAAAAGAAAAGAATTAATATTGATCTGCTTAA
Organism: Mastigoproctus giganteus; assembly: GCF_048544385.1. Classification (NCBI taxonomy): domain Eukaryota; kingdom Metazoa; phylum Arthropoda; class Arachnida; order Uropygi; family Thelyphonidae; genus Mastigoproctus; species Mastigoproctus giganteus. The sequence goes on from NC_143580.1 coordinate 174,144,625, forward strand.
TATCTGTGGTTACAGTATTGATGATTCTGAGCTGGTTGTTAATAAGCTGAATTTCATAAGATGATTTTGCATACATATTTGCATGTAAAGAATGTTTTAAAGTTGAGGATACCAGTGGCTTAGCTAAAAATGTGGCATTGAATGGTTTTGCGATAGTTGAGAAATGAAGAAGAATTGAAGTTATTACAATCAAAAGTGAACAGGGCACCAGGAGCTGGCTGAATCTATCATTATTATACTGAAGAAGCAGTAAAAGATGTAAGTAAACCTTTAGCTCTTATAATGAGAGCACCTTTGGATTCAAGTGATGTTCCTTTAGATTGGATATGTGCAACTATCACTCCTATTCACAATGGTGCTCAAAAGTAAAATGAGTAACTACAGGCTTTTCAGTTTGACTTCTGTACCAAGGAAGATTATGGAGTCCTTAGTTAATGGACAATTCATATGAACAGCTCATATGATTTTCACTTTTAGTGACATTCCCAAATAAAAATATAAAAATTTAGTACTTTAATATGTTGTTACAAGTGGATATTACTGTATTTTTATTTCTCTGTATAGGATTGTAACTTGCGTAACATGGATTTCTGTGTAAATCAGCCAACTGTTTAGGAATTGCATCTGCAAGATGTAATGCAATGTCTGGGTTTCAATCTGGGGATTAGTGACCTTAACAGTCTTAAAAAATACAATAAAAAATCTGTTATTATTATTATTATTGGTTTGTCTTCTCTATTTTTGTTTGATATATTTGAATTGTATTTAGCAAATCATTATTAATAGATCACCGTTTTCAATTCAATAAGAAAAGCTAAAAATAAATTTTTTTTATAATTAAAACAAAAAGAAGTATCACACAAATGACACACAGGTGTCTTTATTGAAATTAAGGGTCCAAGCGACGGAAGATTAAAAACAGTTACCTATATGCTATGTTATGGTGCGGCAATAATGTGTGAATTTATGGGTAAAGTACACCATTTCTGAAATATATATCCTAATTATCTGTGTATCTTAAAAAGAATGTCCACAAGAATAGGTTGTAGATCTTTAATAGTGGGTACCATTACCTTTGACAACAGCAACATACACATGCACACTGAGCTCACTTGCTATTAGTGTATTCAAGAGTCCTGCTTGTAGACTTACATTTAAGTCTACTCTTAAATGTAAGATGGGGAACGGATGAAATAACTCTGAACCAGTCGCTCCAGTGTAACCATACATGCGCAGTAGAATTCAGATCCAGCGACCTTAGTAGCCACCCTATTTGGGAAGATATCCTCCAGTTTCAATGTTTGAGTAGAGAATCAAGTAGCCACCTTTTCAAAATCCCCGACTTTAAGATGATTGGGGAGGAGGGTAGTGATAGCAATCTTAAAATTTTTCACTTAAAATGTACGTTCTTTACATTACTTTCTGACTAAATAATTAATTTGTTAAATTTTATTTATTAGGAAAAGCATTGTGAAAGGACTTGTGTAATATTTTTATAACTGTTTACCTATATAGATTTATGACTTCCAGTTTAGGACCTCATCAACACCACAGTTTGAAACAGGGGTTTGGCAAATAGTTGATTGCAGTACTTAGAAATAAAATTATAATATAATTTTCTGGAAAACACCATTGCCAGAAGCCTTATTAATTACTTGCTTGATTTGGCACCTCCATAGCCAGGTGGGCAGGAGAAGCAGTTCGTAGCACATGCTTCTTGATTAGACAGGGGTTCGAGCCCGTGACCACCAAATATAGAGGATGCGGAAACGTCAGGGAATGACCACCGCATATCCCCGGAGCAATATGGCCTTAGTTGCTAATGCTCCTAAAAACCAAATAACAAACTTGCTTGATTTAGTTTTTAAGCTTACTTCAGATTTTTATGCACTACTTACCTAATGTGTTTTTAATAATGAAAAATTTACAATAATTCTGTCTCATTGAAATAGAGATACCCTTTAAAAATTTCTGATGGATTGATTTCATGATCTTTTTCTTTTTAAAGTAGCCCATATAATTTGTGGAAAGGCTGTTGTCCTCTTTTCAAACATTGTGTTACATGATACAAGTATTAAATTGTATTGTTAATTATTTATATATATATATATATATATATATATATATTTCTAAAAAATCATTTCATTTTTAAGTGAATGTGATATTATTATCAGCTATATACAAGTAACATCACATTTACTTTAAAATAAAAAGGAAATTTTATTTTTTTATCTACTATTTTATGACCAGAAGAAATTACAAAAACCCAGAGCCCGAACATAACATGCTTATATCCAAAGACAAAGTCAAACCATAAGATGTAGTAGTAGTAGAGGCATATGATGCAAGAAAGCAAGCTTATATAGCATCATAAGAAGTTGTTAGCCAAAAAAAAAAACACTACACGCTTCTCTCATCCATACCCTTCAAGGATTTTTCTAGTTCTTCCATGAATTTTTTAAAACCATCCACTTCCACAACAACAGGTGGAAGGCTCTTTCAACAATCATCCACCTACTAGCTGAAGGCAAACTTCCACACATCTATCCTGACCATCCTTTCTCAACTTAAATTTATGCCCCTTCATGTGTGTAGGCTCAGCAAGAGGAAGAATACCATTCACATTCAGCTTACTCAATTCATTCATTTAGATCACCCCACAGGTGCCTAGGCTTCAGAAACTGCAATTTGCAGAACTGAAGCCTTTATAGGTATAAGCACCCTTTTGTTCCATTCACCAATCTTGTTGCCATTCTTTGCCTGTTCCAGCAGTTCTAAATCACTTCCTAAAGTGAGGCCTCCACACCTGTATACAATACTCACAATGCAGCATAACCATGGCCTTGTACAAAGGAAAGATCACCTCCTTATCCCTGCTAGCAAAGTTTCTGTATATCATTGACAAAAACCTCATGAGCTGTTCTGACAGTATGTCTGCACTGCTCAGAGAATTTCATATTTGACTGTACAGTTACCCCCCCCCCCCCCCCAGGTCTTTTACATTTTCCACTACCCTGAGTGTAGTACCACATAGTTGATAAATTATTCTGGGATTACTGCTACAAATATGCAGTACCTTGCATTTGTCAATGTTAAACTTCAACTGACGTTTCTAAGCCCATTTACTCACTTTTCCTAGATCTTGTTGCAGTAGCTCATCCTGATTACTGTTGTTAACCAATCATCCAACCTTTGTATCATCTGCAGACTTAAACATTAAGCCTGATATACCTTCATCAGTATCATTAATAAATATTGAACACAACAATGGGTCTAGCACTAAACTCTGGACAACTCCACTAATAACATTATTCCATGAAGAGCAGTGCTCATTGATAACCACTCTCTGTCTTCTTCCACTGAATCATCCCTTTATCCATAACAGTAATGTGCCCTTAATGCCACATTGCCCTTCTCTGTACTCGTTCCAGCAGCTCTACATCCTTCCTAACATGAAAGGCCTGTATGCAGTACTCAAGGTGTAGCCTGACAATTGCCTTATACAAAAGGATAATCATCTTCTTATCCCTACTAGCAAAATTCCTCTATATTATTGACAAAACCCCATGAGCTGTCCTGACAGCCTGACTACACTGCCCAGAGAACTTCATATCTGACTGCACAATTACTCAAGTCTTTTTCACTCTCCACTACCATGAGTGTAATACTGCACAGTTGGTACATTATTCTGTGGTTACTGCTACCCATATTATTATTATTATTATTATTATTAGCAGCTATATGGTGCAAGGAAGCCTGAGGCTTGTGCAGCACCAGCCAAAAAAAAAAAAAAAAATTGAGAGAGAGAGGAGAAGTAGAAGGGAATCACTAAGAAAGAGAAGGATGATGATATCCAGCTCAGGATCCTGGGTGTGCCAAACCCAGACTCACCAGATGTGAGTCCCTGGGATACATGCAGTACTTTGCATTTGTCAATGTTAAACTTCAATTGCCACTTCTCAGCCCATCTGCCTAACTTTTGTAGATTCTTTTGCAGTAGCATGCTGTCATCAACAGTTCTGCAAACCTGGACATTATGCTTCATATACCTTGATCAGTATCATTGATAAATATAGAAAACAGCAGTGGGCCCAACACTGAACCCTGAGGAACTCCACTAATAGCATTAGTCCACAAAGAGCAGTGTCCATTGATTACCACTCTTTGTCTTCTCCCACTCAACCATCCCTTTATCCATAGCAGCAATTTTCCTTAATGCTACACTGCTCCAATTTGTACAGCAGTCTTTTAGATTCAACAGTATCAAAAGCTTTCCTGAAATCCAAGTACATGATATCAAAATTAATTTCTGCATCCAGTTCCTTTGTGACCACGTTTTAGTATCCAATCAAATTGGTAAAACAAGATTTCCTCTTAACAAATCCATACTGTGTCTGAAGTATAACTACAATCTTGTCGAAATGATCCTGCATTACTTCTTTAACCAGTGGAACAGAAGTTACATTAACAGTTCTATAATTACTCATGTCATCCTTTGATCCCTGTTTGTGAATTGGGGATACATTTGCACATCTCCTGTCCATGGGGGGGGGGGGATCTTCCCTGAATCCAAGTTTGCTCTCATAATTATGGTAAGGGTTTAATAACTTCCTTTGCTACCTCCCTTAATATAATTGCTTAGATCCCATCCACCACAGGTGCCTTTCTTATGTTTAACTTCAACAGTTTCTCTTCCACATTCCTCTCAATTATTATAAAATCATTTATCTCTGTTAAAGTTTGATAATCTTCTGGCCTCCACCTCCCTAGAGAAGAATATAGATGCCAGTGACTCCATTATTTTCTCTGGAACAGATGTTAATCTAACAGGTGTCTAATTATTCATGTCACGTTTTGATTCCCCTTTATGAATTTGGAACACATTCACACATCTCATGCCCATAGGGACCTCCCTGAATCTAGTGGAAGCTCTAGGGGAGAGCATTATAACTATAGTTCATAAAAGGAACTTGGAGCTTATTGTGCTACTGAAAATCTGACTTAGGGTATTAGGAATCTGTTGCTGTCCTCTGGCAGTCATGGAGCTGCACACCTTCCTCTTGAAGGTGTGCAGCTCCATACATGCATTACAAATTATGTCTCCAAATAACATCAGGCCACCTCCGTTATAGTGGTCAATTTCCCTGATGTTTTTGATGTTGATATTTTCCCTTTTCAGATGAGACTACATTGAGAGAATTATTCTACAATTTGAATCTGGATTCAGCCATGAACATCACATTGATTGGACTATTGCACATGGGTCCTTCTGACGTGTTCACAAAGCCAAGTGAATTGGGGTTTTCTGAGCAATGAGGTTAGAGGAATACATATCCTGATGCAGCTGTAAACTCGAAAGAATATTGCTGTGCTGCCAGTCCCTGTATGCAGCGAAGGTGAGATTTCTATTATCTGCTGATTTGCATCGTTTGGTCAATCTTGTACAACCTTTTTCCCAGAAGTGCCTTCACAGTCAGGATCCTTACTTTCTTTGACCTTCATCTGCATGTTATTTGTGCTTCTATTTCATTACTAGTTTCCATGAGTATGATAATTTGAAGTTGCTACAAAGGGCAGCCTCAAATTACACCAAGTACTTCAGTATAATATGTATAAAACTTTGCCCTTCAGAAAAAATGTAGAGCGGGAAGGCTTCAAAACAGTAGCAACATTAATGGGAGCCAGGATGAAATTCTTTAAAAATATTACTTTTATAGAATTTTAAATGAGGCCTTTCTATATCATTGAGGTGTGTAACCATATCCTCCTTTCATTATGCAATGTACTGAATCTATCTAAACGTTAGACTTACAGTAATTTAGGTACCTGGTTTCAATTTGAACTGTTAATATTATATAATTTGGAGTATTATTTATAAAGAAGGTAATTATTATATATAAAGAAGCCAATTAAGCTGTTAGTGAGAGTATGTGGATATTTAGCATATTACAAAATAAATGCTTTAAGAGCAACAGATTAGGTTCATTTAAATAGTTGTAAAACTTTATTCTTAATTGCCATAGGATTAAATCTAGCTAAAGAAACAGTCATACTTATTATACTCAATAGTCGAACATGAGGAAAAGTCCTTCCATCGTGGTGTATAAATATTTGAATCAAGAACAAAAACAGTGAAAAACTGAATTTTTTCTTATCATTCGTGTAGATTTAATATTCTCTGAAAATTTAGAAAGTGTGATAAAGCATGGGTGTTTGAGTGTAACTCAGGAACAAAACATTAATTCTTCAGTGGTAAATATCTCTCTCTCTCTCTCTCTCTCTCTCTCTCTCTCTCTCTCCCCCCCCCCCCAAAAGTATGTCAAAAGCAAAAACACTGTTGTTTCTTTCATATTGAAAGTATTACTTACTCTAAATTCATCTTTTTATAGTCAAGCAGTTAATCAATCAGGCTTATTATTTTCATCTGAAACATGTAAAATATTCTGTTCAATGCAAAAGAAAAAATATCTTTTGTCCAATTGAGTCGATTCATCACCAAGTTAGTGCAAAAAAATAAATACAGTAGAATCCGGATAAGAAGTTTTCCAAGGGACCGGAGGTTTAGAACTTCTTACGAGCAAAACTTCTTAGAAGGGAAAATGACCTAAAGGGTATGAAATACTAACTACACAAATAAAAATGAAAAGATACACATACATGTGAATGATCATGTGAATTGTAGAAAAACTATCAAGAATAAAAATTGTCATTTAATGCAAAACAATATTTATTAGTCATGATTTAATAAGATTTCAAATTTATAAAAAGGATGCAATGAGAAGAAAGGTAATGAGAATGATAAAAATCAATTACAATAATTACAAGTAGTACAAAAAAAAATTAACTAAAAAATGTTTATAATTTTTTAACTGGCCATCCAGAGAAGACTGCTTCAAATATTTTGGGGAGAACTTCATACAGAATAAATTAGTTTTTCTAACACATTTGAACACACTCAAGAACATTCGGCACACTGTGAATGAATTGCTGCAGTGAAGACAAGCCAAAAATTTCATCTCGGAATGTTGGTACAGCAGTCTCATCTTGTTCAGACTTATTATCAGTCATGTTTTGATCTTCATTGCAAATATCTTCAATACTTTACAATTCACATTCGATAACATCTTTGTTTACATCAACATAATCATAAAAATTTACTGTAAATCCCGAACTACTCTGTATTTCCTACAGAGTAGTTCGAGATTTACAGTTCCCATTCGTCAAAAGAAATCCCTTCCTGTTCATCACTTTCAACACTATCAACGTTTTATTCTGTATCATAATAGAACCCAGCCCTTTTAAAGGAATTAATTATAACAGTAGGGCTCAGCATATCCCATGATGCTTCTAACAAAGAAATTTTGAACTTTTCAGTTTTTCCATTCAGTCGGGTGCCTCCGTAGCCAGGTGGGCAGGAGCAGCAGTGCATAGCACACGGTTCTTGATTAGCCCGGGGTTCGAGCCCGTGAGCACCAAATACGGACGATGCAGAAAGGTCAGGGAATGACCACCGCATATCCCCGGAGCAATATGGACTTAGTTGCTAATGCTCCTGAATACCAAATAACAATAACAACAACCATTCAGTTTTACAAGGGTAAGCAATTTATGTATAAGGTACTTATGAAAATGCATCTTTAAAACTTTGATTACTCCCTGATCCATTGGTTGCACAACTGACATGGAATCCGCAGGGAAGACTGCACATGGAAGTGCTCGTTGTTTTTTGGATGAGCAGGGCAGTTATCGACAAATAAAAGAATTTTTCTATTCTCTCCTGCCATCTTTGAATCTAGAACTCATTAAATATTCATCAAAAAGAGCACAGGTCATCTGTGCTGTTTTATTGTTCCTGTATTTACATTGAAGTGTTTTCACATTCTTGAAACAGTGTGGTTTCTTGAGTTTTCCTATCAAAAGCAATGGTAGTTTCTCTGAGCTATCCATATTAGCCCCCAACTAGCACTGTAATTCTCTCTTTACTCAGTTTACCACTGTGTCAATTCTGTCCTTTGAATGCAAAATTCATATTATTAGGAAGTAGTTTATAAAAGAGTCCTAAATCGTCAACATTAAAAATATCACACCTTCTATATTGTTTGATCAAAACATGTAGTTTCCTTTTTCTCCACTAATCAACTTGTAACATATTCACACTAGAAGATTCTTTACAAATTACTTTGTAAACTAAACCATATTTCTTCTTAAATCTATCAATCCACCCATTGGAAGGAATGAAATCCACTCCAAACCTATCAGCAATTTGTAGCAGATATCTGCTTGAACCAAACCACTAATGCCTTCTCCACATCTCCATATTTTCCAGTTTGTCTCCTTTTAACTTTACATGAAACACTAAGGGCATTTGAGTTCAGCACTTCTTTTTGTGACATAATTCCATTTATTATAGAAACTGCCTTATTAAGTTTTTTGCCACCTCGACTCGTGTGCAAGAGGGATTTGATTCCATCGTTTTTATATATCAAGTTTTTCTTTTAATGTCAAAGCCGTTGGAGTTCGTCCTTCCAAATTAGAAAATTATAATATAATTAGTATAATTAATAATTAATATTTGTAGTGTTAAAATAAAACTGCCAAGGAGGGACAAATAATTAGAGCCAATATGGTAGATGGACAAAAATATGGTTATTCTCTAAAGAATTACCAAAAATACTAACAGTAATCTACAGAAATAAATAAAGTACAGTATTATAACTTCAGCTAACAACATACTTAAAATGTCATAATTACAATAAGACACGGCAACAATCCACTAAGTAATTCAGAACCGTGAGAACTTAACAGCAGACGCTTCACATGGTCAACACATGAAGAAATAAATATGAAAATAAAGAATTTCTATATTTAAAAAACGTATTATGTGGGAAAACTTTTTATCTGGAAACTTCTTACGCAGGAAAATAATACATTGCAATTATATAGAGTTGAAATTGGGAACTTAAGAAAATAAACCTAGTACAGGGTAAAACTTCTTATGCAGGAATTCTTATCCAGGTTCTACTGTAAGTAACAGTTTTGATTATGCAATGTCCCCACTTAAAACGCTGAGACTGTCAGCTCTTCACTTCTTTCTGTTCAGTCAGCTCTTGTAACTAATCCTAGTTCCTAGAAACATAATATGATGGATATTCTGGAGGGTATTTAAAAGAAATCTTTCAGTATTGTTTTCAGTAGTAGTAGGATCATTGGTTAAAATGTGTCTAGTTTCATAAGAGGATTAATCCAAAGAAAATTAAATTCATGAATGTATTAGTAGGCATATATTTTTTGTAAAAATTAGGTCTTGTTACTTTTTTTTTTTCTTTTTTCGTTATCACCATATAATTGATGAATTATATGGTGAACCTGCCTGTGTTAATGGCCTTTTCCAAACACAGTGATATATCATAAATATTACCACTATCATAATTTTACACATGCTTAAATTTCAAAATAATGTTTATTTTCATTAATAAAGTTAATTAATATAGAAATATTAAACAAAATGCCCCTTTAATTTAATCTGTTATAATATATATTTTTTTCATTATATTTCTAATTTTATTCACTTTCATATCATCAGTACTAAATTACTGCATTGTAATTTACATTTTATTTTTCTCCTCTAGGTCAGTGTACAGAATGTGTGGGATCTACAGCATTCAAGAAATAGTTTTTGACATGGTTCCTATATGAATTCTGTACATAAATTTGACATTTCATAACTCTCAGCATAGAATAAAATGTGTTAATATAGTTTTATTTCCTTTTTATAAAATATTAATTGTCATTTCAAAAATACACATAAATAATTTTCAAAATAATTGTTCTAACATGTATCATTGTTAAGCCAAAGAATAGTAACATCCATTTAAATAGATTAGATAAAGTCTGTAATCTTCTGAACTTACTTTCTAACAGAATGTCAACTGTTCGGATCTCTGGTACTAAACAGCTCTTAGTAACCAAACAATTTAAGCATTTTCTGAGAAAGTTCTGCTAAGATAAATAGATTTCATTAATTTTTTTTATCTTACTCCGTTACACTTAACCCATCAATGTTGGTGCAAAATTTTTAAGCCAATTTGCTGGCATGGAAATGAATATCACCCCCCCCCCCCTCCCCTTAAAATAGTTATGGTGTAGGCAATTTTGAATACACTCATCCCATGCTGTACAGTTTTCATTTATATGAGATATGCATTTAGATACTTTTTAAATAAAAAAGCATATTTTGCTCTTAAAAGGCTAGTGACATATTTACTCTTGCACTCACATTAAAGTCTCATGTCAGCAATTCTGCTTTTTTCTGTTGTGAGTTGCAATCTATCATCATTTTTATTTTTTAATAGGATCAGAATTTGTCATTCATATCCATATTGAGTATTTACACCATGTCCACTTTATTAGGTACATCTACCCTTTTTTCTCCAAAAACAGCATCATACAGCGTGATTGATATAAAGCAAGTGGAAAGATATGTAGGGATGCTGTATGTGTCCAATTTAGTGCAAAAATGGGCATGACAGAAAATTTAACTTTGAACTTGGCATAGTAGTCACCACAGGTATGCACTGGTATGAATACCTCATAAACTGCAAAACTGCTGGAGTTTTCATGTATGATTGTGTCTGAGGTGTATCAATATTGGTCCAGTAACAAAATAAAATTTTGTTACTGGACCAATATGAGATAAATAACAGCCTCTGGGTATCCAATTAAATTGGTCAGACAAGACTTCCCCTTAACAAACGCATGCTGTATCTGAATTATTACTGCAGCTTGGCTAGATGATACTGCAATGCTTCTTTAACCAGTAATGCCATTATTTTCCCCAGAACAGAAGTTAAACTAACAGGTCTGTAATTACTTGTGTCACCCTTTTATCCCCCTTTGTGAATTGGGGATATATTTGCTCACCTCCAGCCCGTGGGGACCACCCCTGAGTCCAAGGATGCTGCTCTCATAATTACAGCTCAGGGTTTGCTTACATCCTTTGCTGTCTCCTTTAATACAACTGGTTAGAACCCATACCCCAGGTGCCTTTCTTATGATTAACATCAACAATTTCTCCTCCACTTTGCTCTCATTTATTACAAAACCATGTAGCTCTCTCTTAAGAGTTTAATAAGCTTATATTCTCCACTTTCCTACAGAATTTTCATTTGTAAATGAAGATGCAAAATATTCAATCAGTTTGTCAGCTACCTCACCAGAATCAACAACAGTCAAACCATGAATATCAAGTGGACCAAATCAATTAATCCCCTTTTAGAGTTTATATAAGTAAAGAAATCTTTGCTGTTTTCTTTACATCCTTTCCAAAGATTTTTCATAATCTACCTTTTTTTTTATCTAATATTCAATTAGCCACTGATAAATAATACACTGGTGTGCAAAACCTAAGGACCAACACTATTTCTGAAGGTTACAACCACAAAATCTTTACCTAAGATACTCTTTACTGATTAGAGTAGATTCAGTCTCAGCATTGATTCTGGACGTCAGCTAATCTGGTGAGAGGTTGGCACACAGTATCACCCCGCAAACGTTTTGTTTGCAGGGGTGAAAAAAATTCCCATTATTTTAAAGGGATCGATATGACGGTCGAGGTGTTCTCGTCTGGGGAGGCGTTATCTTGGGTGGACGTACACAACTCCAGATACTGCAAGTCGGTAATGTAACCAGTGTACACTACTGTACTCGGAGCCAATGGCACTTCGGAACAGACACACATGGGGATTACCTCAGTACAGTAGTGTATAAAACCAAATAATAGTTTGGTTTTGTACACTACTGTACTGAGGTTATCCTTCCCCATGTGCGTCTGTCCCGAGGTGCCATTGGCCCCAAGTTCGTGTTTATGCATGATAACGCCAAACCCCATCGCACTGCAGCTGTTGATATGCTTTTGGAAAGTGAGGACATTGTTTGTATGGATTGACCTGCCCGTTCCACCAATCTAAATCCCATTGAACACATATGGGATGCTCTGGGGGAGACACCTAGTGGCACATCCACACCCACCAGAAAATGTTCACCAACTGAAGATGGCACTGACAGAGGAATGGACTATGTTACCGCAAGAACTTATCAACAACATTGTTCTAAGTATGGACAGGCTGCGCAAAGCCTGCATCGACATTAGGGGTGGCCATATCTCCTACTGAGGACCACATCTTCCCTTTGTTCCATCTTTGGCAGTGATGCATTTGTATCATGGCAGCCATTGCTATGTTGCAATTTTTGAATAAAGTCCCTCTGTACCGTGTTGTTTCCTTCATCATTTCTGTACCTCACGAGGTTCCTTTGGTATGCTTTTCCCATATCCAGGCCACTCCTGTGAGAAGCCTCAGGTGAAACCTGACTGGTCCTTCAATTTTGCATCCCAGTGTAATTGGGAATCGGACCCATCCACCTGTTTTATACAATTTTTAGCTCAAACTTGCCTCAGAACTCAGCTTTTCAAGTTATGTCTTATTGCCTTATCTTCGTGAACCATCCTGTATAGCTCTCATAGCTTAAGGTTTTATCCATAATCCATATAGTATAGCATCCAGTATACTGTACAGGATACAGTATAGCCTTTTTTAATAAGCCTATGACTGCGGAAAGTTACTAATACTTATTGGGCTGTGAATGCTCTAAGGCATCATTTTATTACACAGTGAAGAGAGCAAATTAAGTTTGTAATACGGCATCATTACTACCATAACATTCTCATAATGTGAAAATGATACCTTTGAGCCATATAAGTACTGCTAAATTCCTGCAGTCAGAGACCTAAAAATGGGTAAAATAAAAGGCCAACTTTTTGCTGTGATCTCCTTTCTTCAATTTTTTGTCTACTTTTGAGATAGTTGTTTCGACATACCAGTGATTTGCTTTGTTTTCTCAATTGTGGCTCCAGTTGAAGGTTCTAAAATATCAATTTTCTGAAAATTCGAAAAAAATCACCGGTCTTCTCCATGTTCGGCCCGACTAAGAAGTGCTAGGAAAGCTTATAGTATTTATCTGATACAGATACAAAGGAAATTTTTATCATGCCATGTGGAAACTTATAGTACGTTTAATTATCTGTTGACAACTGCAAAAAATTTCTAATTTTTTTCCCAGTAAGTATGTATGTCAATGATATACATGAACTTTTCCAGCAACAAAGGAAGTCATGTCCCACTGTATAAGGCAGTAATTAGGCTGCATCTTGAATATTGCATACAGATCCGTAAGTCTGAATTTTTAGAAAGGTTAGTTTGAATAAATTTAAAGGAGAATTTAGCCATTGTTGTTGTAGGAGTTTAGATGCATTAGAGCTCATATCTGGTGAGTATGGTCTTGACACACCCAGGGTCCTGAGCTGGATATCATCACTCTTCTGTTTCTTGGCGATTCCCTTCTCTCTCTCTCTCTCTATTGGCTGATGCAGCATAAGCCTCAGGCTTCCGTGCACCATATGGCTAATAATAACTTAAGAACCATTTTGCACCTTATATTTTGTCAGCAAATTGCTTGTGTCCTGTGGTCTATTTGTCTGTGGATTGGACGAAAATCCTTAGTTTCTGTGAGAAAAACCCTGTTGCCCTAGCTTGTGGCTAAATAACCCAACCACGTGAAAAAGGTCCATAAAAATTCCTTACGCCATCAACTCCTATAGCCAAATATCAAACGACGACTATAGGTATCAAAATGATGAGGATCCGAACTCAGGTCTACCCAATGTGGTGTTAACGGTGGTTTTACCAACAGTGCAACTATGTTCAATTCTTCCTGCTACTCACCAGAATGGAAGAATTGAACATATTATATGTAATAATCAAACGCTTGCTTATACAACATTAGCCAAATGCAAGAAAAAATCCCAATAAGCCAACCGATATTTTCATGTTCTGCAGTGTGATTTCTGCATCCAGACTATGAAGAACTCCATTTTCTATTATTCACGTAGGTATTAGACTACTCCAAACTCAGTTTTAAAATTTCCTCTATAATTACGAGGACATTGACACAGAGGTGGTAGTAGTAGAAGTAATCGAAGCATGTGATGCAAGAAAACAAGCATGTGAGCTTATGCAGTATCAGCCAAAAAAAAAAAAAAAAATTTCACACAACCATTCCCTCTAAAAGTTTGTCCACTTCCTCCTTGAATTTATTTAAGCTATCACCATCTGCAACAACATGGAAGTTTGTCCAACAATTAACTACCCACTAGCTAAAGGCAAATTTCTGCACATCTATTCTACAATTGTATTTCCTCAATTTGAATTTATGCTCCCTCAGGTTCGTAATCTGAGAAAGCGGTAGAATCCTGTCAGAATTCTGCGTGCTCAATTATTCAAGGCCTTAACACCTCAATCAGGTGTATAACCTTGCATTTGCCTCGTCTCAAGCTGCTGCAGTTTGCAGAACTTAAGACTTTCTTGGTAAGAGGACCAGTGGCATACCCAGAGGGGATTTAATGGGAGCAAATGCTCCTGCAACATTTTCACATTAAATGGTGCCTATGGAAGGGTGCACAACTTTTTTACAGGGAAATAGACCATATTATGTATAGCGCACAGTTCCGCCTGCGGGTTAAACTTCGAAGTTGAAAACTATTTCGTGTTTTTATTTGTTTATTATTGAAATGATTATTGGAAATACACTGGTGTTCAAAGAAAGTGCATCACCTAGGAATTTCACATTTCTAACCCTTTTACACGTTACGTGATATATTACGTTAATGACTAGCATCAAAAATAGAAATATCAACAAAAAATATTAATAGTTAAAGCAAAGCTAAGTAATATTTGACAGGTGCTCTCAAAATATTCCAAAATGATCATTTGCAACCTTTATACAACAGTTTTGGTAAACACGACAATTATTGTTGAGATGTTATCAGAAGCCCTCAATTTGCTTCAGTTTATCATTTTTAATGTAGAACAAAATGAAAAGTTCACCAGGTGCAAACTAATATTTCGTTGAACTGCCTCTGGCCCTGATGACAGCAGCAGACTGTCGAGGCATTGACAAGATCAATTTCTGAAGATAATTGTGTTGGGAACCACGAACTGAGTTCATGGTTCCTGAGTTCATGGCTTCCTGAAGTTTTTGGTTTGTTTCTTTCTGACAACTTCAGATTCCACACGATGCCAACAGTTCTCTATAGGATTGAGGTCCGAGCTGTTTCTTGCCCAGCTAACAGTTGTAATGGACCATTCTTCCAACCATTTTTTCACCCAAAACAAATGTAAACACATTACTGTCGAACCTCTAAATGCAGAAATGAAACTAAAGTAACTATAGAAGTGCCTACTTACACTTTTTGCCCGACGACAAAGAGCAGAGTCGTCTGAAAGATGCAGTTACTTGGCAGTTTGAAGAATGTCTGGACATTCTTCAAATGGAGATTAAGACAATCGACTCAAATGGAGATTAAGTGAAGATTCAAATGGAGATTAAGACAATCGATTTTTAAGCTTTCGCTAATCTTTTCTAGACAATTGACTCTTAATGTTATTCAAAATGCAATGTGTACAATAAGGTTTCCGGGCAAGTTTATTCATTAATATTGATGTTCCAGAAAACGCCTGTGTTTTATGTGATCGACTAGTGGTTTATATTTTAGGACAGCAATCTCGTGTTCTCAAGATCTATTCTGAAACTTGGAGAATAGATTCTCAACAACAAAATCGGCGTTGTGTTTATTCACTCTGAACTCCTATAAGTTAGACTTCAGAATGCCGCAAAACTATGGTTCTTTTACTATAAAACTCGTGCTGTGGGTAACGTGTAACAAGAGAATGGCTAAGAGGCAAGGATGATTAAACAAAACATGTGTTTATTCACTCTGAACTCCTATAAGTTAGACTTCAGAATGCCGCAAAACTATGGTTCTTTTACTATAAAACTCGTGCTGTGGGTAACGTGTAACAAGAGAATGGCTAAGAGGCAAGGATGATTAAACAAAACATGGTTTATTAACTCTAGCATACAAACAGGTGTAAAATAATATGATTATATAACAGCTCTATCTCTTATCAAAAGGATAAAACGATATACTATAAGGCTAACCATACATGTGTACAAACTTGTCTGTGTTCTTCATGTGATCTTCAGTTGGCACTGCCGCCCGCACTCTCTGAAGCTAACAATCATCCTGCAGTTCGAGTATCTGGGTGTAAGTGTACTATACAGGTTTAACAGTCATAACTTATGGTATTCCATTAATACAAATAGATCTTACGAATCTTAAACTCTAATTTCTAAGTGTTGTAAGATTGATGCTATCATAGTGAATGTTCCTATGAGGAGGGTTGTTTCTCATTAGACTATTAAGTAAAGAGTTAGGTATTAACGTCCGACACTTTCATTCTATTAAACTATCGTGTCGTAAATATAGGGTGAGACTTACCAGAATAATCTTTGCAATATTCAGGAATAGATGTCTAGGAAGAGGAGCCAGCAGCAAAAGATTCTCAAGACGTTTTTGACGAGATAGCCTCAAGAAAAAAGAACTCCTGATATTTTCGTTCTGTCCGTTCTCTCGCTGTCTTCCTGATCTTTTCGTTCTGTCCGTTATCTCTCTCTCTCTCTCTCTCTCTCTGTTCGCCTCCTCTCTTTGTCTCCGATCTGCATATATATATATATATATATACATATATATATATATATATATATATATATATGTCCCCCCTTTTAGAGTTTCCAATGCTTTTATTGGTCAAAAGGCTAATTTCGTGGGGAAATGAAAATCCCAGTGACTGTTATTTTGGAGATCTGACACAGTAAAAAATGGAATTTATGAGGAGAAAAAGGAACTTCAAATCTGCATGGGGTGGAATTTCTAGACTAGTGACAGCGGTAGTCACTAGATCTAAAGCCCGTTAATTCCTACACGAGGAATTTCCTACACAGACAACAATCACCCCGTAGTTATAAGGTTCAGATTTTACTCTGAAGTATGCTTCTTAATTGACATTACTCTCTTTTCTCTGATGAAAGTCATATACTTTCTCACAGTTTTATAAATACAGGGTGGCCACTGAAAGACTGAAGGGTTTTAAAAAGTCATAACTTGTTCATGTTTAATCTTTTTTATTTTCTTTTTTTACATGTTATAGAGAATCCCTTGGAGATTAAAATGGCTACGTATGATGTCCAGCAACCAGTAAAACTCGTTGGGTTTTTCTATTCCAGTGAAAGATCAATTATTGAAACTCAGAGAAAATACCGGCAACATTTTAAAGTCATAGCGATAACATGATTCGGAACCTAATCGCCCGGTTTGAAAGAACTGGATCAGTCGGCGATCTCCCGGGAAGAGGTCCTAAGCGCACTGACGCAGCGGTGGAAGCTGTGCGGCAGAGTGTCCTTGAGGATCCATCTGCCTCTACCCCTCGTCGCTCTGCTCAACTAGGTATCGCCAGAACATCGCTTCAGAAGATTCTGAAAGGTGGTCAGTCTTTTGGTGGCCACATTTTAATCTCCAAGGGATGCTCTATAACCTGTAAAAAAAAGAAAATAAAAAATATTAAATATGAATAAATTATGACTTTTTCAAACCCTTCAGTCTTTCAGTGGCCACCCTATATTACATCCAAGATATTCGTCCGATCCGATCGAGTAATGATCTCTTGCTGTAAATCAGCCGGACTCATAAAGATGGAATAGTGTTTAAACCGCTGTTTTTCCCTAGCGCCGCGTCAACGGGCGTACGCTAAATAAAAGAAACAGCCTTATACATGGAGTGAATATCACACTACAAGAACAGTAGTGGCAAAACGAAAAAGGTGACTTGGCGAAGTAACAGCCCTCAAAGGCAAACGAAAAGTAAAAATGAAGACATTTGAAATGGTCTCTAATGGTTGGCAGCAATTTGCCTTCCAATATAGCCACCTGTCCATTGGCATTTACGGAACCTTTTATAAACTGCAGTGATACTAAATGCACCCCCACATCATTTGGCTGGTAGGGAATTTCACCATAGACACCATAGTCTGGATGGTATTTCTTCACCACGTCTACAGCGAATCGTTTGTCTCCCATCAGAGCCATTCAGGTTGAATTTCTTCTCATCCGAGAAAAATAACTGAATTCCACTGCCGTGGGGGGAAGCATTTGACATGCTCCTTATACCAAATTAATCGGTCCTTTTTCATTTTTTGTGTGAGGAGGGGGCTTCTTAGGACGACGGGCTACAAGTCCATTTTTGAAGAGGCGTCTTCTGTTTGTGATTGCACTTGCTACCACTCCTGTACGTTCTTCCCACTCTCCTTTCAGCTCAGATGAAGAAGCTTCACGGTTTTTAAGGCATAAGCGCTTCAAACAATGGTCCTGTTTTGGCGTAGAGACTCGTTTGCGTCCAGTCCCTTTTTAACTATCAGCAGAACCAGTATTCTTGAGTTCGGAAATAAATATACTCACCGTCGACTGATTACAGGACATTCTATAAGCAATATGATGGGAAGAACATCCTTCTTTACATAAAGCAACAAAAGCACTCTTTCTTCGAGGCATCAACTACATGTAACTCGCCATCCTGACACAAGAAAGGAATGACTGCAACTCTTGCAGAGCGTGCTTATATAGCTGAAAGTAACAGCTGATACAATATCACATCACCTATGGCCGACCGGGCTAGCCGAGTGGGTAAAAGTACCTGCCCGGCAACCCAAAGGTCGCGGGTTCGATTCCCGCCTCGGGCTTGGATCAAAGTACTGCAAAAACCTTGGGAGGTGCAATATGGCCACAGAAGCCGATGCGCCAACAACTACCAAATCAAAAAAAAAAAAAAAAAAAAAACATCACCTATGCGTATCAATCTTATCTGATGCAATCTGTAAGAAGGGAGAGGGGGGTTATGTTGTTAGTCAAGAAACATAAAATAAAAGGAAGTACATCCAGTTTACAATACAAAGTTGAGTCAGTTTGGTTTAACATAAGCACTGGGAAAGAGAAATGAGAGTAGATGTGTGTTTTAGGGCTAATGAATCTGATGAGTATAATGAGCAATTGTGCAGAGAAATAGTGGACCAGTAAATCAGAATGTCTGGTCATGGGGCATTTTAACTTTCCAGATATTGACTGGAACTTGTGGGTTGGTCACTCGCACACTAGCAAGTCTTTTTTGGATTTATTGGAAGGCTGTTTACTACAGAAACATTTTCGACAGGCGACCAGAGTGAGTGATAATCTTGATCTGATTATCAGCAGTGATTATTCATGCATTAAGAATATGCACATAAAGGAACCACTGGGTGACAGTGATCACAATGCACTGATGTGGGAATTACTTAAAGATGTAACTACCATCAAGGATAAAGGGAAGGGCTTTTGCTTTCCTAAAGGTGACTGCAGGGGTTTCAGACAGTTTCTAAATTCTATACAGTGGGATCAACTGATGATGTTACCAACGGTGAGTTCTAAATGGGAAGCTTTCAGGGTCTTAATCTTGGAGGGTACTAGACTTTTCATTCTAACTAAGAAATATTGTTCAAGTTTAGGCCTAAATGGAAGTCAGATGAACTAATGAGGATCGTGGCACAGAAGAAAAATGTATGGGACGCATATAAATCATCAGCGACTAAGAAGCCTATGGCAGATATAAACTAGTCTGTAATCAAGTCACAAAGGAGGTTAGGCAGATTACGAGATAAATTTAAGATTACGAGGCTGATAAATTTAAGGCTGATTGGCAAAGGATGAAAAGCAAAGAGTTCTTTACTTATGTAAACTGTAGAAGGAAAGGGATGAATCAGATTAGACCACTTACCATAGATGGGTTGAGTATTCATGATCATGCCCAGATAACTGATAAATTGAATGAATATTTTGCATCTACATTCATACATGAGAAGTTATTCAAGGAGGGGAATGCCAGAAATTTGTCAAACTCTAGCAAGGAGTTACATGATTTTGTGATAACTGAGAGCAAAGTGGAGGAGAAATTGTTGAAGTTAAATTTAAGGCACCTCGGGTGGACGGAATCTATTCAGTTATATTAAAGGAGATGGCAAAGGAAGAAAGCAAACCCTAAGTCATAATTATGAGAGCATCCTTGGAATCAGGTCCCCATGGACTGGAGGTGTGCAAATGTTATCACCAGTTCCCAAAGTGGGTTCAAAAGGTGACACAAGTACCTACCGACCTGTTAGTTTACCTTGTGTTCCGGGGAAAATAAGGGATCACCATTGCAGGATCATCTAGACAAGACTGCGGTAATAGTTAAGACACAGCATGGGTTTGTTAAAGGGTGGTTTTGTCTGACCAATTTGATTGGATACTATGCTGTGGTCACAAAGGAACTCAATGTCAAAAATAATTTTTATATCGTATATTTGGATTTCAGGAAAGCTTTTGATACTGTTGCACATGGAAGACTGCTGTACAAATTGGAGACGTATGGCATTCAGGGTAAGTTGTTACAGTCGATAAAGGGATGATTGAGTGGGATAGACGATAGAGAGTGGTAATCAATGGACACTGCTCTTGTGGACAAATTTTATTAGTGGAGTTCCCCAGGATTCGGTGTTGGGCCCATTGTTGTTTTGTGTATTTATCAATGATATTGATGAAGGTATATCAAATTTAATGTCGAAGTTTGCAGATGATACAAATACAAAGGTTCTCAGGGTTGTTAACGACAGTAAAGACACTATGCTACTCCAATGAAAAGTGGCAACTGAAGTTTAACATTGACAAATGCAAAGTACTGCATATGGGTAGCAATAACCAAAGAGAAACGTACCAACTGTGTGGTACTACACTCAGGGAAGTTGACAGTGAAAAGTCCTGAGGATAATTGTGCAGTCAAATATGTAGTTCGCTGAGCAGTGCAGAGGAGCTGCCAGGGCACCTCATGGAGTCTTGTCAATGATATATAGGAATTTTGCAAGCGGGGACAGGGAAGCGATTATCCCGTTATCAGGGCCGCCGCAAGTGGGTAGGCGAGGTAAGCGTCGCTTAAGTGCGACAGTTCAAGCAGGCGCCAAAATTTTTTCGATGCTGTTTTCTGACTGGTAAACGCTTATCAGAATTTAACATTTAGGGCGGCAAATTTTTTTTGGCTTAAAGTGGCACATAGGAATGCAGCGCTACTGCCCGTTATACAAGGCAATGGTCAGCCCACCTACTGTGTACAGGTCTGGAGGCCTCATTTTCAGAAGGATGTAGAGTTGCTAGTACGAGTACAAAGAAGGACAACAAAATTGGTAGGGGAACAAAGGGGTGCTCTTACTAATAAAGGCTTAAATTCTGCAAATTGCAGCGCCTGGAGAGTAGGCACCTGCGAGGTGATCTGAATGAGGTGTATAGGACCCTGAATGGGTTGAGCAAGCTGAACGCTGATGGGATTGTTCCCATCAGCTTAAGATTAAATTCAAGATTAAGATTAAGATTAATTTAAGATTAAGATTAATTTAAGATTAAGATTAAATTCAAGATTAAGATTAAGATTAATTTAAGATTAAGATTAAATTCAAGATTAAGATTAAATTCAAGATTAAGATTAAATTCAAGATTAAGATTAAGATTAAATTCAAGATTAAGATTAAGATTAAATTCAAGATTAAGATTAAGATTAAATTCAAGATTAAATTCAAGATTAAGATTAAGGTCAAGATTAGGAACCTGAGGGGACACAGATTCAAATTGAGGAAAGACAGTTGTAGAACAGATGTGCGGACATTTGCGTTTATCCAGCGGATAATTGATTGGTGTAACAGACGTCCATCTTTTGTTGTGGAAATTGATAGCCAAAATAAATTTAAGGCTGAGCTGGACAGGCATTTGGAACGAATGGAGGGGTGAAATGGGAGTTTTTATTTTTTTTTTTTGGCTGATGCTGCATAAGCTTGCTTTCTTGCATCGTATGTCTATTTTCCTTTCCTCTTCTAGGTGGGGAGTAGCGAATGACCCGCAGCAGCTTCCAACTTTCTCCACTGTCTGTGGAGAATCCTCTATAGATGTAACTCTGTTTTTCGGAGCGGTTGGCAATAAATTCGTTGATTGGAAGGATTGGGAGGCTCTGGTCACCAGTGACCACAGATGTATCTCGTTCAAGTACTGTGTCACAGGTGTTACCCGAACCTGGCAGGAGATAGAGCGGTTTGCCATTAAAACTGTTAAATGGACTGTTTTGAAGAATCTCAGAAGGATCCAGGGTATAGCAGATTGGGTTGAATTAGGTGCGGAGAACAAAGTCGGGACTACTACTGAAATACTACAGGAAGCTAGTAATAAATCAATGAAGAAAAGGAAAAAATGTTCTCGAAAAGTTCCGTGGTGGAATCTGGCTTTAAATGATCTCAGAAAACGTGTACGTGTTGCTCGTAAGCAGTATCAAAGGGCCCGCAGAGTCGCTAATTCTGCTGTGGTAGAGGATTTTAAAAATATATATTGTAGTCTAAGGTCTTTGTACTCCAAGGAAATAAAAAAATTTATTTGGGAAAGCTTGGGAAAGTTTTGTGGAGAAAGTTGGAAATGCAAATCCCTGGAGTACAATTAGCATTAGTAGAGGCATTTGATGCAAGAAAGCAAGCTTATGCAGCATCAGCCAAAAAAAAAAAAAAAACCACTTCCACTTCACCCCTCTGTTCGTTCAAAATACCTGTCCAGCTGAGCCTTAAACTTATTTAGGCTATCAACTTCCATGACAAGGGATGGAAGTCTGTTCCACCAACCAACCACCCGCTGGCTAAAGGCAAATTTCCGCACGTCTATCGTACATCTGTCTTTCCTCAATTTGAATTTATGCCCTCTCAGGTGATTATTCTGAGCGAGAGGAAGAATCCCATCAGCATTGAGCATGCCCAAACCATTCAAGGCCTTATACACCTCTATCAGATCACCTCGCTGGTGCCTAGTCTCCAGACAATGTAATTTGCAAAACTTAAGCCTTTCTTCGTAATAGCACCCCTTTGTTACATTCACTAATCTTGTTGCCCTTCTCTGTACTCGTTCCAGCAGCTCTACATCCTTCTTGAAATGAGGCCTCCAGACCTGTATACAGTACTCTAGGTGTGGACTGACCATTGCCTTATACAAGGGAATAATCACCTCCTTATCCCTGCTAGAAAAATTACTATATATCATTGACAATACACCATGAGCTACTCTTGCAGCCCGTCTGCACTGCTCAGAGAACTTCATATCTGCCTGAACAACCACCCCAAGGTCCCTTTCATTCTCTACTACTGTCAGTGTAATACCACAGAGTTAATACGTTGCTCTGGGGTTGCTGTTTCCCATGTGTAGTACTTTACATTTGTCAATGTTAAACTTCATTTGCCACCTCTCAGCCCATCTGATCAACCTTTCCAGATCCTGTTGCAGCAGCATAGTGTCAGTAGTGTCCTTGACAACCCTGCCTACCTTCGTATCGTCTGCAAACTTCGACATTAAGCTTGATATACCCTCATCAATATCATTTATGAATACAGAAAACAATAATGGACCCAACACTGAGCCCTGAGGGACTCCACTAATAACATTAGTCCACGACGAGCAGTGTCCATTGATTACCACTCTCTGTCTTCTCCCCCTCAGCCACCCTTTATCCACAGCAGCAATTTGCCTCCAATGCCACACTGCTCCAATTTGTGAAGCAGCCTTCCATGTGCAACAGTATCAAAAGCCTTTCTAAGATCCAAGTATAAAATATCAAAATTATTCCCTGCATCCAGTTCTTTGTGACTGCTTCATAGTATCCAATCAAATTGGTCAAGCATGACTTCCCCTTAACAAAACCATGCTGTGTCCGACCTATAACTGAATTCTTGTCCAGATGATCCTGCAGTGCTTCTTTAACTAGTGCCTCCATTAATTTTCCTGGAACAGAAGTTAAACTCACAGGTCTATAATTACTTGTGTCAGCCTTTGATCCTCCTTTGTGAATTGGG
Source organism: Mastigoproctus giganteus (assembly GCF_048544385.1). Classification (NCBI taxonomy): domain Eukaryota; kingdom Metazoa; phylum Arthropoda; class Arachnida; order Uropygi; family Thelyphonidae; genus Mastigoproctus; species Mastigoproctus giganteus. The sequence continues at coordinate 174,168,504 of NC_143580.1, forward strand.
GTCACATTTGCACATCTCCAGTCTGTGGGTACCTCCCCTGACTCCAAGGAAGCTCTCATAATTATGGCTAAGGGTTTGCTTACTTCCTTTGCTGACTCCTTTAATATAACTAGATAGATCCCATCCACCCCGGGTGCCTTTCTTGTGTTTATCTTTAACAATTTCTCCTCGCACTTTACTCTCAGTTATTACAAGATTCTCTAGCTTACTGCTACAGTTGAATACACCTCTGGCTTTCCCCTCGCTAAATAACTCCTCATGTGTGAATGTCGATGCAAAATATTCATTTAGTTTGTTAGCTACCTGAGCAGGATCATCAACAGTTGACCCATCGATATCAAGTGGACCAATCTGATTCATCCCCTTCCTTCTACAGTTTACATAAGTAAAGAACTCTTTGCTGTTTTTCTTTGCATCCCTTGCCAAAGATTTCTCGTAATCTGCCTTCGCCTGCCTAACCTCTTTTGTAACTTGGTTACAGATCAACTTGTATCTATCATAGGCTTCTGTGTCATGTGTTAATTTGTATGTATCCCATGCATGTTTCTTCTCTGCCATATGCCTCATCAGTTCATCTGACATCCATTTAGGCCTAAACCTTGAACAATATTTCTTAGTTGGTATGTAAAGCCTAGTAGCTTCCAAGATAAGTTCTTTGAATGCTTCCCATTTTGCATTTGCTGTTGGTAACATCATCAGTTGGTCCCACTGTATAGAATTTAAATACTGTCTCAGTCCATCATAGTCGCCTTTACGAAAGCAATAACCCTTCCCTTTATCCCTAATGGTAGTTACCTTTTTGATTAAACCCCACTTCAGCACACTGTGATCACTGCCACCTAGTGGTTCATTAATCTGCAGATTCTTAATGCATGAAGAATCACTGCTGATAATCAAATCAAGAGTATTCCTCCCTCTAGTTGCCTCCCGAACATGCTAATGTATAAAACAATCATCCAATAAATCCACAAAAGCCTTGCTAGTGTGTGTGACCAGCCCCCAAATTCCAGTCAATATCTGGGAAATTAAAATCTCCCATTATAAGACTCTCTGATTTACTGGCCCACTCTATTTCCCTGTACAGTTGCTTATTATACTCATCAAAGTCATTAGGCCTATAGCACACTCCTACTCTCCATTTTGATCTCCCAATGCTTATGTCACAACAAACTGACTCGACACTGCACTGTCCAGCGATGTCCACTGGCTTCACTTCCTTGGATTTTATGTATTTCTTAACTAATAGCATAACCCCTCCTCCCTTCCTATCCTGTCTATCCTTTCTGTAGACGTTGTACTCCCCAAATTCCAGTTCTGCATTCCTTATTTCTGTGTGACACCGCGTCTCTGATATCCCAACAATATCTGCCTTTGATGTTTTGAGCAATCCCTCAAATTCATCAAATTTATTTACTAAACTCCTAGCATTGGTGTACACGCAAGTATACATGCACCTATTTCTATTCTTATCTACCCTAACACAACCCATGTGTTTACTTGTACCGCAATGACTCCCGGCAGTCTCTGAAATATCCTGCATCTTGTTTTTCAGGCTTCTGCTCATTCCAATGGAAGCAGTGCAAGAATCTCTTTCACCTCTGCCAGTGGCTACTGTTAATCTATTCGTCTTTGTCTTCCCCCAAGCTAGCAGTTTTCCGACCCACCTAACACTGCCTCGATAGCATCAGCAAATATTCTTGCACCCTTTCTATTTAAGTGTATCCCATCCCTGTAGAAGCAATCTCTCCTGTTAACAAGTACAGTCCAGGCTGAAAAAAATTCTACCCCTTGAGCCTTGCACAATCTTTCCAGGGCCGAATTGATCGACAAGGCTCTCATCATATACTCCCTCCTATCGTGTCTGTGCAGAATTGCAGACACTTTCAAATTCAACCCTATTTCACGGCTTTTTTTCAACAGTGACCTGTACTTGTTAAGCAATTCTGCCGGGCTCCTACTCTTGATATCATTAGTGCCGACGTGTACAACTATATCAATTTACAAGATTGTCACTGATAAAATTTTTGTTGGTGATGTTCTGTGTAGTGTTCGGAAGGAAGGGGCAGGTGAAACGACAACCTAGTCAGGGACCGTCAGGCAGATCCTGTCAGATTTATTTTTAACTGACGATATTAATTTAAATACTGTAGACCGGAAGGAAGTTTCGGAGGAGAATAGATTATATAATTCGGATGAAAATGATCCTCTATTTGCGAGATATGAATTGGATGTGGCCATGTCTCTTGTTAAAGATGGTAGGGCGCCGGGTTTCGACCTCTTGGAGACAAAGGTAATTAAAAAATTCTATATAATGTATTCGGACATTTTACTCGATGTTTATAATTCATGTTTAGAGGAAAATGTGTTCCTAAAAATTTGGAAAACTGCTGTCCTTAGAGTGATCCTAAAAAATCCGGAGAAGTCCTTGAGCGAACCATCGTCATATCGTCCGATTGCATTGTTACCTATGTTGGGAAAAATATATGAACTATTAATTATAAGTAGATACAATGCAAGGTATGCAGCTTCGAGCTTAATTTCAGGAAAACAGTACGGTTTTAAAAAAGGCAGGTCCACAGAAGACCCCATCGAAAATTAATGAATACTGTGCATAATGATTCTCGGCGATCTATCCTCAATTTGTTCGTGGACTTTAAGGGTGCATTCGATGCCCTGTGGTGGGGTAGGATCTTCCGCAGGGCTAGAGCCGCTCTGTCCGTGACCCGGTAATTTATACAACATCTTGAAGGATTTCTTTTCGGATCGCAGTGTTCTTGTCCGGTCAAAATTTGATGAAATTTGATATAAAGTTCAACGAGGTTGTCTCCAGGGATCCATACTCGGCCCCTACATGTGGACAATGATGATGGATAAATTCTTAGAGGGTGACTTGGGGGACGCTACCGCCATTGCCTATGCCGATGACTTGGTATTGGTTGTGGCGGGTGACTTCAGGAAACAAATTGAGGAGAAAGGTAGTATAACCTTCAACAAATTGTTAGATTGGAGTGCCTTTCACAAGCTCACCAATTCTAAAGAAAAAACTCTGACCTTGTTATTGAAGACTAGGCTAAGCCGTTCTAGGCTGCCAGTTATTAGAAGATGTCTCTTTGAGGAACGTCTCAAATGTTCGGTACCTGGGTTTGCAACTGAAAGAGCGTCTCTTTTTCGTAGAGCATGTAAAATATTTGAAAGTAAAACTTAAGCATTTATATGCCAAGCGCCAGAGGGTAGTCAGGATTAAATGGGGAATAAAGGGCGTGCGCTAAATATGTTATATGAATGTGTTTTTGTACCCATTCTGACATATGCTTCTGGAGCTTGGTTTGAACGCGTTATGAAGGTAATAATTAAAAAAGCACATATCTTCAGCTCAGAGGTTCGCTTTTCTAGGTGTGACAAGGGCTTGCCGTACAGTGGCAACTGATACTTTACAAGTAATTTCGGGTAAATTACTGCCGACTTATTAGTCATAAGATCTGGGTTGAGATATTGTCTGAAAAGAGGCATTTCAACTGAAATTTTGGGCATCCGGGTCGTGCTCAGTGATGGGGACCGCATTCAGTTTCCATCAGGTGGTTGCTGAGAGGCGGAGAATAAATGATGAACTCATGAATATCTGTCAAGACAGATGGACCTGTTCTGAGAATGGCAGAGAGAGAGATGTTTGTATTTTTGCACTCCGTCTTGAGAGTAAACTTTAAATTGCTGCCGTGACTTCAGTTTGGTTTGAATGCGTGCTTTCACCTCACGGGACATGGCTTGAGGTCCAGGCCGACCAGTTTTGCTTGGTTCCCTCTGGTCTCTATGAGGGTTGGGCGGTGGAGACTGATCTTCACGTTGCCCTGAACTGTTATAATTATTTGGATATAAGATCTGAATTAGAAAGAAGTACTTTTGTGTTAAATGATGGTTCTCTTCCAGAATTATTTTTAGACAAAAGTTTATTTAAATTGTTTTTAGAGTTTATAAATATGGATTTTAAAAGAAGAGCCGTAATTCTATCTACACACAGCATACTTCCGCGAGATCTGGATAGAAACTGAACGCTTTGGACAGAGTAATGCACTGTTCATCTCCTTCAGTCTAAACTGCTGTGGCTGTTCTTTGTTGGTCATGCTAAGCACTTCTTCGGTTTTATTTAAAAATTTTAATATCGTTGTTTAGATTATAAAATTAATAATTATTGTGAATATAATTTATTCTACCGTATGAAAGAAATGTAAATATTGTATATTGCTACATATTTATTATATTTACCCATTTTTTATTGTAAACGTTTTATGTATATACATTTGTACAGTGAAACTTCCCTTTAACGGACAGCCATGGGGAACGAGAATGTGTCCGTTAGAGAGAAGTGTCCGCTAACAAGAAGTCTGAGGGAGAAAAAAAAAAGAAAGAAAGAAAAATCGTTAAACGTTTAACGTAAAATTAAATTAAAATATATACAGATTTTGAACAATATTTTTGTAAACAATATACAATTACATACACAAGAGATAAAGAAAAATCGTTAAACGTTTAATGTAAAATTAAATTAAATTATATACAGGTTTTGAACAATATTTTTGTAAATAATATACATACAATTGTGCAATGCAAATTATGACTGTATCTTAAGAAAATACATACAGTAATCACATATTTTCTTCTGCACCTTCTTCCGGCTGATAATTTTGTTTTCAACATTTGTTTGGAGTGAAGAAACCATCGAAAGTCCTTCGGTATCTTCTTCTGCGGAGAAAAACATTTTTAAACGATTGATTTGTATGAGCGCTTCTTCTATTTTCATCGGTGGTTCGTCGTTAATATGTTCTTCGACAGAATGACCTCCTTCCATTTCTTCATCTTCATGAGGAACTTCTTGAAAAATATCGATGATAATGTCGTTGATATATAGAGCACCATCTTCTGTAGTGAGGTTTGAGTCTATATCTTTGTAGCCAGGGTCACTTGTAGCGGAAGTATCGTACATTATCAACAGATGTTGAAGTTCTTCTTCTTCTTGGTGCTCCACATTGCTGTTCACAACTTCAATTTTTGCGTTTGAGAAGCCAGACTTTACAAAACAGTTCACGACAGTTTGTTTTCTAATTGCGTTTACTGAAGAGGAAATCCATTGAATATCATCTAGGATGCTGAGTTTCTTTGCAAGGTCACTCGCACATGTTACATCGTTCAGGTTTGCAATGAGATGTCTTAAAACACGTTTTCTGTAGTGAAGTTTAAAATTTTTTATTATCCCTTGATCCAAGGGCTGACACTCTGCAGATGTGTTTGGTGGCAGAAAAATGATTTGAAATGTTGGACAATTCAATGTGCTGGTGAGATGCAGCATTATCCATGAAAAGAATAATTTTTCTGTTTTGACGAATTATGTTTTGGTTAAAGTGACTTATCCATTCGCTCATGATATTTCCTGTCATCCACGCATTTTTATTAGACTTCCAGTCAACATTCAAAAGATTCAACTTTATGCCCTTGAAACAACGAAGATTTTGTGGTTTTCCTATAACAAGAGGTTCAAAGTCTCCCAGCATATTTGTACACAATAGTACAGTCAAGCGTTTCTTAGAAATGTTTCCGCCCTGGCACTTTTCGTTTTTTAGACTCATTGTTTTTTCAGGAAGAGCTTTAAAAAACAACCCTGTGATATCGTCACAGTTGTAAATATCCTTAGCTTCAAAATCACGACATAAATCTTCCAATTTGATGGTCCACTCTGTTACAACCCCAGTATCAACAGATCCACCTTCACCACTTACGGTTTTCCAAGAAATTTTATGCCGAGTTTTGAACTTGTCTAGCATCCCACAGAAGCTTTGAACTCATTTACTCCCATAGATTTCGCAACCTCCAAAGCCTTTCCCTAATAATAGGCCCATTAATGGGAATTTTTTTAGCACGTGCGCGACAAAACCACTCATACGTAACATTGTCAATTTGAAGTCCAACAGTTTTCGGGAATGATTTTTGAACCTGATCATTTCCGCGTTGCCAAAATTGTTTGAGCAGTTCATTTTTTTCTTTAGGATGTCGCTTACCTGCGTCTTCCTGATTTTGAATTTTGCAGCGAGATTGCGAACACTATTTTTTTGCCGATCATTCGCATTAATGAGTTCGACTTTATCTTTTAAAGTTAAATGTTTACGAGAAGACATTGTGCACTTCACACGACACTGAACAAAACTGAAAACTGAAACTGAAAAGACGAAAGGCCGACCATATTCCCCCCCCTCCCTGCACACACCGAATTCATCAGAAGTTTTACACGTGCCTTAAAAATTCTTGTAAAAGGGTTTACAACCGCGACGTAAACCTTAATAAAATTCAGAGAATCGGAAATAGAAAATAGATTGAGGCAATATGTGGAAGAAAAGTTCCTAGAAAAAGGGCCGTGAGCTCTCCCGCAGTCCGTTATGGGGAGATCAAATTAAGTGCTAATCTAAATGAGACAGTGCAGATTGCCTGTCCGCGTCCGTTACAGAGAATGTCCGCTAGACAGAAGCTGAGAACACGTTAAAACCAATAGAAGACAGTTGGGGAATTTGAAAATGTCCGTTGTAGTAGTAGTAGTAGTAGTAGTAGCAGCAGTGGCATTTGATGCAAGAAAGCAAGTGTATGAGCTTATGCAGCATCAGCCAAAAAAAAAAAAAAAAAAAATCACACCATTCCCTCCAAATGCCTGTCCAGTTCCTCCTTAAATTTATTCAACCTATCAACTTCCACAACGACAGATGGAAGTTTGTTCCAGCAATTAACCACCCGCTGGCTAAAGGCAAATTTCCGCACATCTAATCTACATCTGTCTTTTCTTAATTTGAATTTATGCCCCCTTAGGTTCGTAATCTGAACAAGTGGAAGGATCCCATCAGAATTCAGCGTGCTCAACCCATTCAAGGCCTTATACACCTCAATCGATCACCGCGCAGGTGCCTAGTCTCCAGCCACTGCAATTTGCAGAACTTAAGCCTCTCTTGGTAAGAGGATCCCTTCATTCCCCTCACCAATCTTGTTGCCCTTCTCTGTACACGCTCAAGTAAATCAAATCCTTCCTAAAATGAGGCCTCCAGACCTGTACGCAATCCTCAAGACGTGGCCTGACCATTGCCTTATACATAGGGACAATCACCTCCTTCTCCCTGCTAGCAAAATTCCTATATATCATTGACAAAACCCCATGACCTGCCCTGGCCGCCTGTTTGCATTGCTCAGAAAACTTCATATCTGACTGCACAATTACTCCAAGGTCTTTTTCATTTTCTACCACCTTAAGTGTAGTACCACACAGTTGGTACGTTTCTCTGCGGTTACTTCTACCCATATGCAGTACTTTGCATTTGTCAAGGTTAAACTTCAGTTGCCACTTCTTAGCCCATCTGCCCAAATTATCTAGATCCTGTTGCAGTAGGACACTGCCATTACTGTCATTAACAACCCTGCCTACCTTTGTATCATCTGCAAACTTCGACATTAAGGCTGATATACCTTCATCAATATCATTGATAAATATACAAAACAACAGTGGACCTAACACCGAACCCAGTGGGACTCCACTAATAACATTAGTCCAAGAAGAGCAGCACCCATTGATTACCACCCTCTGTCTTCTCCCACTTAACCATCCTTTTATCCATTGTAGCAACTTACCCTTAATACCATTCTGCTCCAATTTGTACAATAGGCTTCCATGCGCAACAGTGTCAAAAGCTTTCCTGAAATCCAAATATATGATATCAAAATTATTTTTTGCATCCAGTTCCTTTGTAACCACATCATAATATCCTATCAAATTTGTCAGACAAGACTTTCCCTTAACAAACCCATGCTGTGTCTGAATTATTGCTGCAGTCTTGTCTAGATGATCCTGCAATGCATCTTTAACCATTGACTCCATTATTTTACCCGGAACAGAAGTTAAACTAACTGGTCTGTAATTACTCCTGTCACCCTTCGATCCCCCTTTGTGAATTGGGGATACATTTGCACATCTCCAATCCGTGGAAACCTCTCCTGAGTCCAAGGATGCCCTCATTATGGCTAAGGGTTTGCTTAGTTGCTTTGCCGCCTCGTTCAATATAACTGGATAGATCACATCCACCCCAGGTGCTTTTCTTATGTTTAACTTCAAGAATTTCTCCTCCACTTTGCTTTCACTTATTACAAAATCATTAAGTATCCTGCTACAATTTGATAACCTTCTGCCATTTTCAAACCTTAATAATTCCTCATGTGTGAATGTAGATGCAAAATACTCATTCAGTTTGTTTGCTATTCAGTCAGTTTGTCTGAGCAGGATCATCAACAGTCGAACCATCGATGTCAAGTGAACCAATCAGATTCATCCCCTTCCTTTTAGAGTTTATATAAGTAAAGAAATCCTTGCTGTTTTTCTTTGCATCTTTTGCCAAGGATTTCTCGTAATCTGCCTTCGCCTGCCTAACCTCCTTTGTCACCTGATTACAGACTAGCTTATATCTACCATAGGCTTCTGAGTCGCTTGATAATTTATATGCATTCCATGCATTTTTGTTCTCTATTACGAGTCTCATTAGTTCATTAGATAACCATTTAGGCCTAAACCTTGAACAATATTTCTTAATAGATATGAAACTTTTAGTAGCTTCCACGATTAATTCCTTGAATGCTTCCCACTTAGAATTTACTGTTGGTAACATCGTCAGTTTATCCCACTGTACAGAATTTAAAAACTGTCGGAGACCACTCTACAGTACTCACCTTTACGGAAGCAAAAACCCTTTCCTTCACCCCTGATGGTAATTAAATCTTTAAGTAAATCCCACATCAGTACACTGTGATCACTGCCACCTAGTGGTTCCTTTATCTGCAAATTCTTAATACACGAATGATCACTGCTGATAACCAGATCAAGAGTATTACTTTCTCTGGTTGCCTCTCGAACATGCTGCTGCAGAAAACAATCATCCAATAAATCCACAAAAGTCTGACTAGTGTGTGAGTGACCAACCCACAAGTTCCAGTCAATATCTGGGAAGTTACAATCCCCCATTATAAGACATTCCGATTTACTAGCCCACTCTATTTCTCTGTACAATTGTTCATTGTACTCATTCGAGTCATTAGGCCTATAACACACTCCTATTCTTATTCTTGTAGAGAGATGTCCTTTAAAGAGAGGTGTCCGTTAGGAGAAGTTTCACTGTATATGTGTATATTTTATATATTTTTAAATTTTGAAATTATATTTCAAAATTTAATAATCCTTGGTAGTAATAAATTTCGTGAATGAAATTCGGTCCTGGTGGCGCCTTTTAGGGAAGTGCCTAACATGTCCATCGTATGTCTCTAGTCACAGAGTAGTAGTGCCTCTACCAGCGCTAAAGAAATTTTGCCATATACAGTACTTACGTTATTTGGACGACAATTTCAATTTTAAGGTGTGGTGCACTTTCTTTGAACACCAGTGTAGTTGTTTTCCCATGAACCGAAGACTATGGTTGGGCCCGGATGGCCTAGCCTCTGTTTAATATTTTTAATTAATACAGAAATTATTTATTCTTTTTTATTTTGATTATTGGAAATTGAGGATGAGTATACCATATGCAGCACCTATTAAAAAAATATTCATTGCGTTGCATTGTTCTTCCCAAAATTTCATAGAATTCTGTTGACTGTATATTTACATTTGAAAAGCTGAGGGCGCTGCAATTCTGCAGTGCCTACCGACGAGCTGCCCTTGTTTTCGTAAGTTGTGATAAGTCTGTCATCTTTTTTCCAAGAGAGCTGTAAAAATGTCTTAATTTTTACTTTTTATTTGCCTTTGAGGGCTGTCACCGCACCAAGTCATCCTATACTTTTGCCACTACTATACGTAGGGTGATATTCACTTCGTGTAAAAGGCTGTTTCCTGTTTTTTTTTTAGCGTACGCTGGTTGATGCCACGCTAGGGAAAACAGCAGTTGAAACACTATGCCATCTTTATGAGTCCGGCTGATTCACAGCGAGAGATCGTTACTCAATCGGATCGGACGAACATCGTGGAAGTAGTGTTTATAAAACGGAGAGAAAGTATATGACTTTTGTCAGAAAGAACTGAGTAATGTTAATTAAGGAACATACTTTTGGATGAAATCTGAACCTGATAACTACGGGGTGATTGCTGTCTGGAAATTCCTTGCGTAGGAATGAACAGACTTTAGACCTAGTGACTACCGTTGGACAGTCTGGAAATGCCACCCCATGCAGATGTGAGGTTCCTCTTTCTCTTCATAAATTCCATTTTTTACCGGGACAGGTCTCGGAAATAACAGTCCCTAGGATTTTCTTTTCACCACGAAACTAGCCTTTTGACCAATAGAAACATCGGAAACTCAAAAAGGGGGGGACATACATATATGCAGAGGGGAGACAAAGAAAGGGGGAGAAAAAAGAGCGTGGACGCAGAGAGACAGGACAGAGAGAGAACAGAGACAGACAGAAGAAAAACGGAGAAAAATCTAGAGAGAGACGAACGCTGAGGAAGCTTTTTTTTGAGGCTATCTGACCATAAGAGACACCTCGTGAGTCTTGTGCCACTGGCTCCTGCTCTCAACTGCCAATCCCTGAACATACCAAGGAGTATTCTGGTAAGTTTCACTCCATGTTTGTCATACAATAGCTAGCAGAATGAAAGTGTCGAGCGTTAAGACCTAACCCCTTATTAACTAGAGTCCAGTGAACAACCCTCCTCCTAGATACACACTATGGTAGCATCTATTTTATCACACTTAGAACCTAGAATTTAAGGCTAACAAGATCCGCTTGCATAAATGTAATACTATCAGTTGTGATTGTCAAACCTATATGGCATCCTTACACTTGTACCCAGATATTCTGACAGCGAGATGGCTGTCGGCTCCAGAGAGTACGAGCAGCAGTGCCAACAAAAGGTTACATGAAGAACGCAGACAAATTTATATATATATATCATTATCATATTAACCTATTGTTTATCCATTAATAAGAGATAAAGAGTTCTTATTTAACTGTTCGAAAGACAACATAACTTGATTTTTATATCTATTTGTATGTTACAATTAATAAATCATGTTTTGTTTAATCATCCTTGCCTCTTAGACATTCTCTTGCTACACGTTATCCACAGCACGAGTTTTATATTAAAAGAACCATATTATGCGGCATTTTGAGGTCTAACTAATAGAAAGATTTCAGAATGAATAAACAAAAATCCGATTTTGATGTTGCGAGTCTATTCCCCACGATTCAGAATAGATCTTGAGAACACGAGATTGTTGTCCCAAAGTATAAACCACTAGTCAATCATATAAAACACAGGCATTTTCTGGAACATCCGTATTAGTGATTAGACTTGCCCGGAACCTTATTGTACACATTGAATGGTGAATAATAATAAGAGCTGATGGCCTTATGCTCCATTGGCATGATGTCCAGCAATTAAGCACACAAGAACAGAAAGCCCTGTCGAACTGAACTCTGTTCAGTCCATGTTGAATATTTGTTGTGGCTAGGAATCCCAACTTCAATGATATCAGTGTGTGTTTTCGGAAATTCTTCAGCAGCAATGCCGTCGGCGCTTCCCGCTTCACCGAGATTTGATCGAAATTTGAATTGAACCCTAAAACGTTCTTAAGTAGAGAACTGCCTGTATTTATTACACTGATTTATATACTCTGCGTGGGTAGCACCGTGGTATCGTCACCGTCCTCCCCACACCGGGTGGAAAAGGCCCGGGTTCGAATCCCGTCGATGACGCGGGGAACTTTAGTGGGCTTTTTTCACTCCGTGGCTGAGTTAGTCGGTCTCAAGCGTAGATAGCAAGGTTTTTTCCCTCAGAAACAGGTTTTTTCGTCCTGCAAAACAGGCAAATCGACCAAAGAACACACGCAATTCAGAACGAATACGGGTTAATGTAATCATTTACGGGTAACCCTAATATAGTAATTTGATTTATATACTCTTCGAAATGTCACACTAAAATTGATTTAAACCTTTGTTTAAAAATATTCCAATAGATGGCGTTGATTTAACTTCGAAAATCGGTAAAAGTTTTTTTCTAAACGAACTTCAGCATGGATGTTATAAAAAAATTAGTTCTCGACAGTGAGCCGTTGTAATTGCATCTTGTGTGAGACTGTGTCCAAAACGGTTCTTAAGCTATCGAAATTTTAATTTTTATGGGATAAAATTTTAAACAAGAATTTACAAGATAAGCAATAAAAAAACCTATCTGGATGGGACAGAATAAAGCTAAAGGAACAGGAAAAAATTGAAAAAGAAGCAGCTAAATGTCAGCGCTTAGACACCTTCTTTCGTCCTACTAGTCCACGGAAGAAGAAATCTATAAGAATGAAGACGAGAAAGATATACAAACTGCAGATGAAGCCAATCGCATTGAGGAAAGTATTTCTACAAATTCTAGTGATAAAAATGACAATAACAGTGTCGACATTCAAGATTATACTCTGGTAAGAAGTGATGAAAAAAAAATGAAACAGATGTATCGCTATCAATAGCCGACATTGATATTAGCATTAGCATTAGTAGAGGCATATGATGCAAGAAAGCAAGATTATGCAGCATCAGCCAAAAAAAAAACCCACTTCCACTTCACCTCTCCGTTCGTTCGAAATACCTGTCCAGATGAGCCTTAAATTTATTTAGGCTATCAACTTTCACAACAAGGGATGGAAGTCTGTTCCACCAACCAACCACCAGCTGACTAAAGGCAAATTTCCGCACATCTATCCTACATCTGTCTTTCCTCAATTTGAATTTATGCCCTGTCAGGTGATTATTCTGAGCAAGAGGCAGAATCCCATCAGCATTGAGCATTCCCAAACCATTCAGTACTTTATACACCTCTATCAGATCACCTCGCCGGTACCTAGTCTCCAGACACTGTAATTTGCAAAACTTAAGCCTTTCTTCGTAAGAACAACCCTTTGTTCCATTCACTAATCTTGTTGCCCATCTCTGTACTCGTTCCAGCAGCTCTACATCCGTCTTGAAATGAAGCCTCCAGACCTGTATAGAGTACTTAAGGTGTGGCCTGACCATTGCTTTATACAACAGAATAATCACCTCCTTATCCCTGATAGCAAAATTCCTGTATATCTTTGATAAGACACCATGAGCTACTCTTGCAGCCCGTCTGCACTGCTCAGAGAACTTCATATCTGCCTGCACAATTACCCCCAGGTTCTTTTCATTCTCTACCACTGTCAGTGTAGTACCATGGTACGCTGCTCTAGGGTTGCTGCTTTCCATATGTAGTACTTTACATTTGTCAATGTTAAACTTCATTTGCCACCTCTCAGCCCATCTGCTCAACCTTTCCAGATCCTGTTGTAGCAGCATAGTCCGTAGTGTCCTTAACAACCCTGCCAACCTTTGTATCGCCTGCAAACTTGGACATTAAGCTTGATATACCATCATCAATATATTATTTATAAATACAGAAAACAATAATAGACCCAACACTGAACCCTGAGGGACTCCACTAATAACATTAGTCCACGATGAGCAGTGTCCATTGATTACCACCCTCTGTCTTCTCCCACTCAACCACCCCGTTATCCCGAGCAGCAATTTGCCTCCAATGCCACACTGCTCCAATTTGTGCAGCAGTCTTCCACGTGCAACAGTACCAAAAGCCTTTCTAAGATCCAAGTATATAATATCAAAATTATTCCCTGCATCCAGTTCTTTTGTGACTGCATTATAGTATCCAATCAAATTGGTCAGTCAAGAATTTCCCTTAACAAAACCATGCTGTGTCCGAGCTATAACTGAAGTCATGTCTAAATGATCCTGCAGTGCTTCTTTAACCAGTGCCTCCATTAATTTTCCTGGAAGAGAAGTTAAACTCACAGGTCTATAATTATTGTGTCAGCCTTTCATCCTCCTTTGTGAATTGGGATCACATTTGCACAAATCCAATCTATGGGTACCTCCCCTGAGTCCAAGGAAGCTCTCATAATTATGGCTATGGGTTTGCTTACTTGCTTTGCTGCCTCCTTTAATATAACTGGATAGATCACATCCACCCCGGGTGCCTTTCTTGTGTTTATCTTCAACAATTTCTCCTCCATTTTACTCTCAGTTATTACAATATTATCTAGCTTACTGCCAGTGTTGAATACACTTCTGGCATTCTCCTCGCTGAATAACTCCTCATGTGTGAATGTCGATGCAAAATATTCATTTAGTTTGTTAGCTACCTGAGCAGGATCATCAAGAGTTGAACCATCGATATCAAGTGGACCGATCTCATTCATCCCATTCCTTCTAGAGTTTATATAAGTAAAGAACTCTTTGCTGTTTTTCTTTGCATCCTTTGCCAAAGATTTCTCGCAATCGCCTTCGCCTTCTTAACCTGGTTTGTAACTTGGTTACAGATCGACTTATATCTATTATAGGCTTCTGTGTCACATGTTAATTGATATGTATGCCATGCATTTTTCTTCTCTGCCATATGTCTCATTAGTTCATCTGACATCCATTTAGGCCAACCCACAAACCTTGAACAATATTTCTTAGTTGGTATGTAAACCCTAGTGGCTTCCAAGATAAGTTCTTTGAATGCTTCCCATTTTGAATTTGCTGTTGGTAACATCATCAGTTGGTCCCACTGTATAGAATTTAAATACTGTCTCAGCCCATCGTAGCCGCCTTTATGAAAGCAAAAATCCTTCCCTTTACCTCCGATGGTAGTTACCTCTTTGAGTAAGTTCCACTTCAGCACACTGTGATCACTGCCACCTAGTTGTTCCTTTATCTGCAGATTCTTAATGCATGAAGAATCACTACTGATAATCAAATCAAGAGTATTGCTCCCTCTATTTCCCTCCCGAACATGCTGATGTAGAAAACAATCATCCAATAAATCCACAAAAGCCTTGCTAGTGTGTGAGTGACCAACCCACAAATTCCAGTCAATATCTGGGAAATTAAAATCCCCCATTATAAGACTCTGATTTACTGGCCCATTCTATTTCCCTGTACAGTTTCTTATTATACTTATCAGAGTCATTATGCCTATAGCACACTCCTACTCTCAATTTTGATCTTCTAATGCTTATGTCACAACAAACTGACTCGACACTGCACTGTCCAGCAATGTCGACTGGCTTCACTTCCATGGATTTTATGTGTTTCTTAATTAATAGCATAACCTCTCCTCCCTTCCTATCCTGTCTATCTTTTCTGCACACATTGTACTCCTCAAATTCCAGTTCTGCATTCCTTATATCTGTGTGACACCACGTCTCTCATATCCCAACAATATCCACCTTTGATGCTTTGAGCAATACCTTAAATTCATCAAATTTATTAACCAAACTCCTAGCATTGGTGTACACACATGTATACATGCACCTGTTTCTATTCTTAGCTACCATAACACAACCCACGTATTTACTTGTACCGCAATGACTCCCAGCTGTCTCTGAAATATCCTGCATCTCGGTTTCCAGGCTTCTGCTCATTCCAATAGAGCAGTGCAAGAATCACTTTCACCTCTGCCAGTGGCTACTGTATATCTATTAGTCTTTGTATTCACTGAAGCTAGAAGTTTTCCGATCCACCTAACACTGCCTCGATAGCATCAGCAAACATTCTTGCACCCTTTCTATTTAAGTGTATCCCATCCCTATAGAAGCAGTCTCTCCTGTTAACAAGTACAGACCAGGCTGAAAAAATTCTACCCCTTGAGCCTTGTACAATCTTTCCAGGGCCGAATTGATCGACAAGGCTCTCATTATATACTCCGTCCTATCGTGTCTAGGCAGTATTGTAGATATGTATATATATATAAGCTAAATTAAAATAGGACAATTAAAAGAAATTCAGCGGCGCCCCCCTCGAAGGCACCCGTTTCCGAATTATGTGAAATCTCACTAAAGTGGAAACGGAGACCAACAACATTACATGACCAATTAATAAAATGAAATACAATATAGACTGACCATTATGCCCCATCTCGAAAAAGGACCACGAGGTCAATAAAAGCCAATTCCCCCCGATATATATTTTTCTGTTATTGTTATGTTATTTTATTTGGTTAAGTTCATTTTCACTCTACTGGTTTGCCATACTACTGGCAAATATCCTATTTTAATTTAGCTTATTATAAGCAACATGTAGTGGATTGTGCTTTTCTGCCCACTGATGTTAGCTTTCCTGCTATTTTTCTTATTTATTTTTAATATATATTTTTATTAATTTTTTGTCTATTTTAATTTTTGGATTAATTGGATTATATATAATCATTCGATAGATAATAAATTAATGATTATTTTTTATAATTGAGTTAGTTGAAATAATATAATTAATCCAAAAATATTATAAGATCAGTATAGGTTAATTTGTTTTTTGAAAAACGCGCATTTTTGATTAACTATAGGTGTCAAAATTCCTAGTTACGCTTTTGTCGACATGAGTAGGTTGGCAACGTTTGTAGCTTTTTTCGAAGTTGGACAAATTCAGAAAATTGAAAATTGTTCATGCATCAAATGAAAGTGGTAGGCGTGTCATTGTTATAGTTATTTGTTACTCTGTCTGCCTTTCACCCATTTTGGGCTTACATCATTAATATTTAAAAATTTAAATTGCTCGGTAACAGCAATGCATATCATTGGATATTGCAATGAAAGATCTGTGAGAATTCATCGTTGGCCCCTTTTGTGGGCCAACGATGAATTTAAATTAAATTTACCACTCCCTTTATATTTGTAGCGTACATATTTATAAAATGTTAATGTAAAAAAAAAATTAACACGACTGAGAATGGGATATATGCCTATAAAACATTTTCCATTGCAGAATTAATGTATTTCTGTGAACACTGAATAGGCTTACCCGCATCCATATTTGACAGGGTGGTTCTGATTTTGAACCTAGTCATAACATCCTGCGCAGTTTGTGAACTTGTGTTGGGTAGTGAATTTATTTTAACAATGAAGTTGAGCACATCAGGTATGCTAATCATCCAATATAGCGTCGCACGTCACGGTCAGCTCGCAAGTCACCTGTCGTGAATCGTATTCTAATGGAGCAGTTCCGACCTCACCGAAACTATAATTCTGACGGAGCATGCGCTGAATTAAAAATAATGAAAAATAAAATCTTCCAGTAATTATATATATATACTTTTAATCTGTTTCCAGAATTAAAAATAATTTTCTACATTTTCATAAAGAATAATGAAATCTAAGAACTTTCAGTAATTGTATACTTTTTACGTGTTTAACGCATCACGGCCAGATCACAAGTTACTATTAGCTCCAACTTGACTAATCATGCGCGATGCTCACTGAATCTGCTGGTCTATATGCTGGCAATATAATAGTGTAAATACAACATAGTTTATCCATAAATGTAACTACGTAAGTAGTGTAACTGCATCATTTGATTATATATCATATTGTGGATACCTTCACAACGATATACCAGGTATTGCACTACTTCGAATAAACAATGCTTCTTTAGTAGAAGAAACTACTGTTATTTTGTGGTGGTGCCCACTGAGAATAAATAACAGAGAGAGGGAAAATCATTATTGCAACTAAATGAATACAATGTACATATGTAGATTTAAGTGAAGTTGCACTTGTCCCCTAACGGCCAGGGGCTCACATAAACTCCTAACAGTAGTCTCCTCTAATAGAGAAGCGTTTTTCATTCGAAGTAGTGCAATACCTGGTATCCGTTGTGTGAAGGTAGCCACAATATGAGATATAATCAAACGATTATATTGCCGTTACACCACTTATGTAGTTAAAATTATGGGTAAACTATGGTGTATTTACACCGATATTATATAGTTAATTTCACCCATAACATATTATGCCTTGTGCATTTAGTCTTCAAAATATTATCATTATCTTCACAATTTGGCATCTCTCATATTGTGGAATTAACTTCGCAACTATGATGGCATCTGCCTGCGTTATCAGAGTACCTGCCCGCCCGCCGATGAGTGAGCCAACAAGCTCCGAAACGCGTCTGGGTGGTGGTGGTGCCCACTGAGAATAAATAACAGTAGTCTCCCCTACTAGAGAAGCGTTGTTTATTCGAAGTAGTGCAATATTTAGTATCTCGTGAAAGTAGCCACAATATGAGATATGATCAAACGATGCCGTTACGCAATGTCCCAAAACGTCCTAAAACGATGCCAATTTAATTAATTAATTTAACTACTTTGGTAGATGGCTACGTTAAAATGATGCTTTTGCACTGACCTATATATTAGTCATTCTATCTCGTAGCATGAGTCCTTTGCCCTTAAATATTTTATGTGTATATCAGGCAACTCTGCACACCATCAGGCATCTCTCATATTATGAAGTAGTACTTCGTAACTGGGTTGTATCTATTGCAGCACCAGAATACCTGCCCACCCACTGATGAGGAGCCAATAAGCTCCGAAACGGTGTCGTATGGGGGTACTGATGGCCACGGAGTTTCCGAGAATAAGTAACAACAATCTTCTCTACTGGGGAAGCGTTGCCTATTCGAGGAATTTATGAGTTTTTGACTGGTGTGAGTTTAAGAAGTAACTGTCCCTTTCTTCCTTCGACGGCATTTCTTCCTCTTCCTCTCCTACTATCACCTTCCTACATCTTTTTTGCTTTCCTAAGTCTAATAGGGATAGTATGAGGATAACAGAGAACTTTATCCCATACCATATTTCAAACGCTGCCGTCTGGGTGGTGGTATCCGCTGAGAATAAGTAACAGTCTTCTCCACTGGCAACTCGTTGTGAAGGCATTTCCAATATGAGATATAACCAAAACGATGCCAATTTAAACAATTAATTTAACTACTTTGGTAGATGGCAACGTTAAAATGATGCTTTTGCACTAACCTACACTGTGCTGCCACTTTATTAAGTACCCCTACTTATTAGCGTGTTGGGCCTCCTTTAGCCTTCAAAACAGCCTGAATTCGTCTAGGCATGGATTGAACAAGATGCTGAAATCGTGCAGGAGTGGAGTACCATGCAGACATGAATGTGTCACGCAGTTCCTTGAGATTCGACGGAGGTGTAGACCTGCAGCGAACAGCCCTCTCCAGCTCATCCCAAGTTCCTGGAACCATTTCATAGTGATTCAGGCTTTGTGTACCGGCGCATTATCTTGCTGGAAGTAACCATCTGACTGAGGATAAACTGTCAACATGAACGGATGCACTTGGTCAGCAACGATGTTTAGGTACGATGTGGCATTCAGACGTGAATCTTTGGGTATCAATGGACGCAACGTGTGCCAAGAAAACATTCCCCACACCATAACATTGCTCCCACCGCCTTGCACAGTAGTCGTCAAACATGACGGGTCCATGGATTCATGTTGTTTTCTCCAAATTCTGAGCCTTCCATCAACATGGTGCACCAGGAACTTCGACTCGTCAGACCAAGCAACTGTTTTCCAATCCTTGATAATCCAGTGCTGGTGTTTCTGTGACCACATGAGGCATGCTCTCTTGTATTTCATTGATAACAAAGGTACGTGATGTGGCCGTCGGCTGTTTTAGCCCATTCGCGATAAAGTGCGACTAGTGGTCCGTTGCGATATTTTGTTCTGCGCACCAAGGTTGTATTCTGGCGTGATGTACAACATTGTGACCCATCTGTTTGCTTGCACAATTCTAGCCATCTTCCTCTGACCTCGCTCATCAACAAGCTGTTTTCTTCCACAGGAGTGCCGTTGAGAGGATGTTTTCTGTTCGTTGCACCATTCTCGATATACTGTTGAAACAGTGTTGGGTGAAAAGTTCAGGAGAACTGCCGTTTCAGAGATGCTTTGTCCAGCGCGTCTTGCACCTACTACCATGCCACTCTAGAAGTCCGTTAGATCGCTCCTTTTCTCCATTCTTGCTATGGTTTGTACGCCTAACTGCTACTAGAAAGGTTGTCCTGCTGCATTTATATCCACAACTGTGGTCAGGTCATGTGACTTGCAACTTTGTGGGACAAACCATTTGTGTGCACAGCAGGGGTGTACCTAATAAAGTGGCAGCACAGTGCATATGTTAGTACTACTTATGTACCCAGTATTATTTAGTTAATTTCACCCATAACGTATTATGGGTTTTCTTCAAAATATACCGGCAATGTACTACGTACTCCGTATAGCATACAGCGTTCGGTGTTCAGCCCACTGTTTTTTTGTGTATTTATTAATGATATTGATGAAGGTATATCAGGCTTAGTGTCGAAGTTTGCAGATTATACAAAGGTTGGCAGGGTTGTTAATGAAGTAATGGCAGTGTGCTACTGCAACAGGATCTAGAAAAATTTGGGAAGATGGGCTGAGAAGTGGCAACTGAAGTTTAACATTGACAAATGCAAAGTACTGGATATGGGTAGAAGTAACCCCAGAAGAACGTAGCAACTGTGTGATACGACACTTATGGTTGTTGAAAATGAAAAAGACCTGGGAGTAATTCTGCACTCAGATATGAAGTTTTCTGAGCAATGCACTGGCTGGAAAAGCAGGTCATGGGATTTCGTCAATGATAGACAGGAATTTTGCTAGCAGGGAAAAGGAAGTGATCGTCCCTTTGTATAAGGCCACACCTTGAGTACTGCGTGCAAGTCTGGAGGCCTCATTTTAGGAAGGATGTAGATTTGTTTGAGCGTGTACAGAGAAGGGCAACAAGATTGGTGTGGGGATTGTAGTAGTAGTAGTAGTAGTAGTAGTAGTAGTAGTGGCACTTGATGCAAGAAAGCAAGTGTAGGAGCTTATGCAGCATCAGCCAAAAAAAAAAAAAAAAAAATCACACCATACCCTCCAAATGCCTGTCCAGTTCCTCCTTAAATTTATTTAACCTATCAACTTCCACAACGACAGATGGAAGTTTGTTCCAGCAATTAACCACCCGCTGGCTAAAGGCAAATTTCCGCACATCTATTCTACATCTATCCTTTCTTAATTTGAACTTATGTCCCCGTAGGTTCGTATTCTGAACAAGTGGGAGGATCCCATCAGAATTCAGCGTGCTCAACCCATTCAAGGCCTTATAGACCTCAATCAGATCACCGCGCAGGTGCCTAGTCTCCAGCCACTGCAATTTGCAGAACTTAAGCCTCTCTTGGTAAGAGGATCCCTTCATTCCCCTCACCAATCGTGTTGCTCTTCTCTGAACACGCTCAAGCAAATCTACATCCTTCCTAAAATGAGGCCTCCAGACCTGTACGCAGTACTCAAGGTGTGGATCTTCTTACCAAGAGAAGCTTAAGTTCTGCAAATTGCAGCGGCTTGAGACTAGGCACCTGCGATGTAATCTGATTGAGGTGTATAAGGCCTTGAATGGGTTGAGCTCGCTGAATTACGAACATAAGGGGCATAAATTCAAATTGAGAAAAGACAGTTGTAAAATAGATGCGCGGGAAAATGCCTTTAGCCAGCGGGTGGTTAATTGCTGGAACAAACTTCCAGCAATTAACAATTGATAGCTTAAATAAATTCAAGGAGGAACTGGACAAACATTTAGAGGGAATGGTTGTGTGAAATTTTTTTTTTTTTTTTGCTGATTCTACATAAGCTCATACGCTTGCTTTCTTGCACCATATGCCTCTATTACTATTACACAGAATAGTATGTTACTACTCTGTGCATAGACCTGAAAATTCACAGAGCATAGCCCATACTCCATGACCACAGAGAAGTAAGATATGTTACTACTCTGTGCTCCGTGACAATTCCCAGCACATAGACGGGCAGACACAGAGCGTGGTGCATGCTCAGTGAAGTAGGAGCTGATTAACTTGCGATCAGTCTTGATGCGTTAGAGTTAAACACTTTAAAAGTATACAACAATTACTGGAAGTTCTTAGATTTCATTATACTTTCTGAAAATGTAGAAAATTATTTTAAATTCTGAAAACAGATTAAAAGTATATAAAAATTACTGAAAGATCTTATTTTTCATTATATTTAATTTAGTGAGGGCCGCCCATTCTCCGTCAATATTTCAGGTTTGATGACAAATCGGAACTGCTCCAACAGAATACGATTCAAGACAGGTTGCAGCTGGCGGTAACTTACGAGCTGACTGACGTGCGACGCTAAACTGCAGGATTACCGATTTTTTTTCCCATTGTGACAGAAGGAAAGATTGGGATAGGGAAGGAGAAATTTGTGAAATCAAAGGTTCAACCTTTTATTCATTTGTATGTACAGAATATTGTAGCTGTTAATCCAATGCAGATTACTTATTTTATATTTTGCTTTGGTACTTCATTAAAGTCTTCTCCGCTAAAAACTAAGTTTGATCGCTAGATCAAAGTCATGTGGTTTCAGTAAAATACTGGCTGTTGATTTCCTGCGATTGAAATTTTATAACAAAACTAAGAATGATACAGAATTTATCAACAAAGTTCCCTCCAGTATTAAATAATCATATAAAAATTAGTAAATAAGAGAATTTTCTTCATATATGAATAAGAATTTTTCTTGCACATTAGTATTGGTAGAGGCATATGATGCAAGAAAGCAACCCTATGTAGCATCAGCCAAAAAAAAAAACTTATTTCGCCCATCCATTCACTCCAAATGTTTGTCTAGTTCTGCCTTGAACTTATTTAATTTCACCACAGGGGCTCACATATGGTGAGTATGAGCTTGGCACACCCAGGGTTCTGAGCTGAATATCATCATTCTTCTCTTTCTTCGTGATTCCCTTCTGCTTCTCTCTCTCTCTCTCTCTCAGGGTAACTCAAATTTTTTTTGTCTGGTGCAGCATAAGCCTCAGGCTTCCTTGCGTCATACAGCTAATAATAATAATAAGTTGTTGACCTCCACTACAACAGATGGAAGTTGGCTCCAACAATCAACCACCCACTGGTTAAAGGCAAATTTCTGCCCATCTATTTGACTGTCTTTCTTCAATTTGAATTTATGTCCACTCAGGTGAGTAATCTGAGCAAGAGGAAGAATCCCATCAGCATTGGGCTTGCTCAAACCATTAAGGCTTTATACCCCTCAATCAGATCATCTCGAAGGTGCCTAGTCTCCAGATACTGCCATTTGCAGAACTTAAGCCTTTCTTGGTAACAGCAACCCTGTGTTTCATTCCCCAATCTCGTTGCCCTTCTCTGTACTCATTACGCAGCTATACATTGTTCCTAAAATGAGGCCTCCGGATCCATTTGCAGTACTGAATGTGTGGTCTGACCATTGCCTTATACAAGGGGACAGTCACCTTATCTCTGCTAGCAAAATTCCAGTATATCATTGACGGGCACCATAAGCTACTCTTGCAGCCTGTCAAGACACCTCAGAAAACTTCATATCTGAGTGCACAATTACCCCCAGGTCATTTTCATTCTCCACTGCCCTGAGTGTAGTACCAAACAGTTGATATGTTACTCCTGGATTACTGCTACCCATATGTAGTACTTTACATTTGTCAGTATTAACCTTCAGTTGCCACTTCCCAGTGCATCTTCTCAATTTTTTTAGATCCTGTTTTGCAGGAGTGTATTGTCATTAACAAACCCTGTCAACCTTCTTATCATCAGCAAACTTGGACATTAAGCTTGATATACCTTCACCAATATCATTGATAAATACAGAAAACAACAATGGAACACCAAACCCCGAGGGTCCATTAATAACATTAGCCCATGTAGAGCAGTGTCCATTGATTACCACTCCCTGTCTTCTCCAATGTAACCATCACTTTATCCATAATAACAGCAACTTTCCCTTAATGCCATACTGCTCTAATTTGAACAGTAGTCTTCCATGTGCAACAGTAACAAAAACTTTCCTAAAAGCCGATTGTATGATATCAATATTATTTTTTGCATTCAGTTCCTTTGTGGCCTGACCATAGTATCCAATCAGATTGGTTAGATAAGACTTCCCCTTAACAAATCCATGCTGTGTCTGAGCTATAACTGAAGACTTGTCTAGATGATCCTGCAGTGCTTCTTTAACCAGTGCCTCCATTAATTTCCCTGGAACAGAAGTTAAACTCACAGATTTATAATTACTTGTGTCAGCTTTTGATCCTCCTTTGTGAATTGGGGTCACATTTGCATATTGCCAGTGTATGGGTACCTCCCCTGAGTCCAAGGAAGCTCTCATAATTATGGCTAAGGGTTTGCTGCCAACTTTAATTATCCTTTAATAGATACCATCCACCCCAGGTGGCTTTCTTATGTTACTTCAATAATTTGTCCTCCACCTTGCTCTCAGTTACCACAAAATCATCCAGCTCCCTAACAGAGTTTGATAAGCTTCTGGCCTCCACCTCCTCACAGAATTCCTTGTGTGTGAATGTAGATGCAAAATACTCTCTTTAACCTCAGCTGGATATCATCATTCTTCTCCTTCTTGGTGATTTCCTTCTACTTCTCTCTCTCTCTTTCTCTCTCAGGGTAACTCAGAAATTTTTTTTGGCTGGTGCAGCATAAGCCTCAGGCTTCCTTGCACCATATGGCTAATAATAATAAGTTGTCAGCTACCTCAGCAGGGTCATGAACAATCGATATGAGGTGGACCAATCTGATTCATCTCCTTCCTTCTAGAGTTTATAAATTATGAATACCTTTGCCAAGAATATTCATAATCTGCCTTTGGTTGCCTAATCTCCTTTGTGACTTAATCACCCAGCTTGTACCTACCACAGTCATCTTTGTTATCTGATAATTTATATGTATCCCATGAATTTTTCTTCTCTGCCAAGAGTCTCATCAGTTCATTTGACATTCATTTAGGCCTAAACCTTGAACAATATTTTGTAGTTGGGAATAAAAGAATAGTAGCTGTCAAGATTACTTCCTTGAATGCTTTCCATTTAGAATTTGCCATTGGTAACATTATCAGTTGGTTCCTTTGTATAGAACATAAAAACTGTCTGAGACCACTGTAGTCACCTTTATGAAAGTAAAAACCCTTTCTTTTACCCCGGATGGTAGCCCACCTGAGAGCATTGTGGTCACTGCCACCTAGGGGTTCCTTTATCTGCTGATTTTTTTATACGTGAATAATCACTGCTGATAATCAGATCAGTGTTCTTCCCAGGACCTATTGAATGGGTGCACCGCCCGGTGAATTTGACTGACTGCCCAGCCAAAATTTAAGCGTTTCTCCTGGTACTGTATGGTACTATACGGTACTGCTTGCTGATCTCGATCAGTATTAATTCGAACATACTGTGCGATTGAGGTCAATGTGACAGGAGCATATAATGTTAAATGATGCAATTCATTTTTGCTTTGGATTGCTTGAGTCACATTTATAAATAATGGAAAATTTTATAATATTGTGAAGTATTATACTTCCCCATGCGGCTACTTCGTAATGCCACATGGCTGGCAAAATTTTCTGGGTAGAACACTGCAGATCAAGAGTATTACTCCCTCTTCTTGCTTCTTGAACATGCTGCTGTAGAAAATAATCATCCAATAAATCCACAAAAGTCTTCCTAGCACATACATCATCAGTTGGTCCCATGCCGACTGGGCTAGCCGGGTGGGTAAAGTGCCTGCCTGGCAACCCAAAGGTCGCGGGTTCGATTCCCGCCTCGGGCTTGGATCAAAGCACTGCAAAAACCTTGGGAGGTGCATTATGGCCACAGAAGCCTATGTGCCAACAACTACAAAAAAAAAAAAAAAAAAGTTGGTCCCACTGTATACAATTTAAAAACTGTCTGAGATCACTGTGGTCACTTTTACGGAAACAAAAACCCTTCCCTTTACCCCTGATAGTAGTTACATCTTTAAGTAAATCCCACATAAGTACACTGTGATCACTTCCCCCAGTGGTTCCTTTATCTGCAAATTTTGAATTCACGAATAATCACGGCTGATAGCCGGATCAAGAGTATTATTCTCTCTAACGTGTTGCTGTAGAAAACAATCATCCTTTAAATCAACAAAAATCTTGCTAGTGTGCGAGTGACCAATCCACAAGTTCCAGTCAATATCTGTGAAGTTAAAATCCCCCATTTTTAGACAATCTGACTTACTGGCCCACTCTGTTTCTCTGTATAGTTGTTCGTTGTACTCATCAGAGTCATTAGGCCTATAAAACACACACACACACTCCTCTCATTTTCCCTTTTCCAGTGTTTGTCTCACCAAACTGACTGAACATTGCACTGGCCTCCCATATCAACTGGATGCACTCCCATAGATTTTGTGTTTCTTAACTAACAGCATAACCTCTCCTCCCTTCCTATTCTGTCTATCCTTTCTGTACACATTGTACTCCTCAAATTCCAATTCTGCACTGCTTATATCTCTGTGACATCATGTCTCTGATATCCCAACAGTATCTTCCTTTGATGTCTTGACCAACAACTCAAATTGATCAAATTTGTTTACTAAACTCCTAGCATTGGTGTGCAATCAAGTATAAATGGACCTGTTCATACACTTAGTTACCCTAACACAATTAATGTATTTACTTGTTCCATAATTACTTTTAAGGGCACAAAGGGTGATATTGTTGTACACATTGGCACTAATGACATTATGATTAGGTCTGCAGATTTACTTAACAAGTATAGATCAGTGTTGAAAAAAAGTCGTGAGTTAAGGTAAAATATGAAAGTGTTTGCAATTCTGCCCAAACACGATAGGAGGGAGTCCATGATACTAATAGTAATAGAGGCATGTGATGCAAGAAAGCAATTATATGCACTTATGTAGCATCAGCCAAAAAAATAAAAATAAATAAAAAATTCGCACAACCATTCCCTCTAAATGTTTGTCCAATTCCTCCTTGAATTTATTTAAGCTATCAACTTCCACAAAGACAGATGGAAGTTTATTCCAGCAATTAACCACCTGCCGGCTAAAGGAAAATTTCTGCAACTGTCATTCCTCAATTTGAATTTATGCCCCTGTAGATTTGTAATCTGAGCAAGTGGAAGAATCCCATCAGAATTCAGGGTGTTCAACCCATTCAAGGCCTTATATACCTCAATCAGATCACCTTGCAGTTGCCTAGTTTCCAGCCGTTGCAGTTTACAGAACTTAAGCTGCTCTTGGTAAGAGGATCCCTTCATTCCCCTCACTAATCTTGTTGCCCTTCTCTGTACACACTCAAGCCAATCTACATCTTTCCTAAAATGAGGCCTCCAGACCTGTACACACAGTACTCAAGGCGTGGCCTGACCATTGCCTTATACAGAGGGACAATCACCTCCTTCTCCCTGCTAGCAAAATTCCTCTATATCATTGACAAAACCCCATGACCTGCTCTTCCAGCCTGTCTGCATTGCTCAGAAAACTTCATATCTGACTGCACAATTACTCCCATGTCATTTTCATTTTCTGCCACCCTAAGTGTAGTACCACACAGTTAGTATGTGCCTCTGGGATTACTTCTACTCATATGCAGTACTTTGCATTTGTCAATGTACTGTATGATGAAAGCCTTGTCAATCAATTTGGCCCTGGAGAGATTGTGCAAGACTCATGGAGTAGAATTTTTCCCAGCATGGTTTGTGCTTGTTAACAGGAGAGACTGTTTCTACAGGGATGGGATACACTTAAATAGAAGAGATGCAAGAATATTTGCTAATGCTATCGTGGCAGTGTTAGGTTGGTCGGAATACTGCTAGCTTGGGGGAATTCACAGACTAAAGATTAGCAGTAGCCGCAGGCAGAGGTACAAGTGATTCTTGCACTGCTTAAGTTAGATTGGAGGGTGGGGTGCTGGGGTTTTCAGGGACTGTTAGGAGTCATCACAAAACAAATAAATACATGAGCTGTGTCAAACAGCGGCTTGAGTGCTACGTACAGGTCTCTAGGCCTAATTTTAGAGTGGATGTAGAGTTGCTTGAGTGAGTACAGAGTAAGGCAACAAGATTGGTGAGGGGAACAGAAGGGTGATCTTAGGAAGAAAGGCTGATGTTCTGCAAATTGCAGTGTCTGGAGATGAGGCACATGTGAGGTGGTCTGATTAAGGTGTGTATATGGTCTTGAATGGATTGAGCAGGCTCAATTCTGATGGAATTCTTACTCTTCTTAGATTATATTAGCATTAGTTGAGGCATATGATGCAAGAAAGCAAGCTTATAGAGCATCAGCCAAAAAAAAAAAAAAAAAAAACCTTGTCACTTCACCCATCCAGTCACTCCAAATGTTTCTCCAGTTCAGCTTTAAATTTCATTAAGCTATCAATCAGCAATCGACTACTCACTGGCTAAAGGTAAACGTCCGCACTTCTATTCTACAACTATCTTTGATCAATTTGAATCTATGCCCCCTCTCAGGTTTTTAATCTCAACAAGTGGAAGTATCCGATCAGCATTGAGCCTGCTCAAAACATTCAAGGACTTGTACACCTCAGTTCGATCATCGCGCAGGTGCCTAGTCTCCAGATGCTGCAACTTACAGAATTTAAGCCTCTCCTGGTAAGAGAACCCCTTTGTTCCTCTCACCAATCTTGTTGCCCTTCTCTTTACTCATTCTAGCATCTCTATATCCTTCCTAAAATGAGGCCTCCAGACCTGTACATAGTATTCAAAGTGTGGCCTGACCATTGCCTTATACAGAGGTATAATTACCTCCTTTTCTCTGCTAGCAAAATTCGTATATATCATTGAAAAAACTCCATGACCTGCTCTGGCAGTCCGTCTGCATTGCTCAGAGAACTTCATATCCAACTGCCCAATTACCCAAGGTCTTTTTCATTCTCCACCTCCCTGAGTATAGTACCTCACAGTTGGTACGTTTCTCTTGGGTTACTGCTACCCATATGCAGTACTTGGCATTATTAAACTTCAGTTTGCCACTTCTCACCTGATTTACCTAACTTTTCTAGAGCTGGTTGCAGTACCATACTGTCTTTATTATCATTAACAACTCTGCCAACCTTTGTATCATCTGCAAACTTGGACATTAAGCCTGATATACCTTCATCTATATCATTAATAAATGCACAAAACAAAAATGGGCCCAGCACCGAACCCTGGAGGACTCCACTAATAACATTAGTCTACATAAAGCAGTGTTCATTTATTATCATTCTTTGCCGTCTCCCACTCAACCATCCCTTTATCCATTGCAGCAACTTGCCCTTAATGCCATACTGATCCAATTTGTACAGCAGTCTTCCATGTGCAACACTATCAAAAGCTTTCCTGAAATCCAAGTATATGATATGAATATTATTTGTTTGATCCAGTTCCTTTGTGAATACATCGTAGTATCCAATAAAATTGGTCAGACAAGACTTCCTCTTAACAAAACTGTGCTGTATCTGAATTATTACTGCAGTCTTGTGTTTCTGATCCTGCATCACTTTCTTAACCAGTGACTCCATTATTTTCCCCAATACAGAAGTTAAACTGACAGGTGTATAATTATTTTGCATCATCCTTTGAACTCCCTTTGTGAATTGGGGATGCATTTGCACATCTCCAGTCCATGGGGACCTCCCCTGAATCTAAGGATGCTCTCATAATTATGGCTGAGGATTTTGCTTACTTCCCTCGCTGCCTCCTTCAATATATGTACCTTGTTTGAATTTGGGGTAGTGGGAATGCTTCCTAGTGTATGGCTCTTGACTGCTTTCCCTATTCTCAACTTCATTTAAGCTGCAGGAATGCCTATTTACCTTTGTGTTTATAGTTAGATGTACTGTAAGTTTGTGCCTTTATTTGATGGTTTTAATTGATCAGAGACCTGATGACAGCCCCTAAGTTTACTTGTCTTTTTTTAACAATTATCCTTCATTCATTATTATTATATTATTTGTTCAGATTGTACAATATATACACATTTGTTTATCTTATCCTATTATTATTAATATGTGTAATTATAATAAAATTAAAGACTGTTTTTTTTGTTATGTTAGAAATATGAAGACTATTTTTTATATATAAATAAAGTAATGCAGTTTTGTTGATAGCATTTCTTTTGTATTTCAGATAAAACAATGGATGATGATGATTTGGGTCTTGATTTTGATCTTGATTCTCCACCTAAAAAGGTTTAATGTTTATTTTCTGATTGAATGCTTAATATTAATTAATTTTAACTTAGGGTAAAGAATGTAAAGGAATATAAAAATGTAAAGTTGCTATTTTACTTCTGTTCATGGGCGCCAGCAGCATGGTGGTGCAAATGCATCACCTTTGAATTTCGAAGTAATACATAATTTTTAATATTTTCATTAATTTATTAAAACAATACAAATTCTACAAAACAAAAATATTAATTCAAATACATTCTCCCACCTATCACGAAACGTTGACTTGGCTATACATGTAAATCAGTCAACTTGACTTAATTAAGATATTGCATGTACAGTCAACCCCTGTATAACATGGTACTTCTACAACACGGTTTCCCTCTAACACGGTTTGAGAATTGCAGAAAATCTTGCATAACTCAGTATTTTTGAGCTTTTGTGCTGGGAAAACTCTGCTATTATGATGTAATTTTCAATATTTCCATTCCTTTTTGTAAATCCCTGCTGTTGACTTGCTAGTCGTTATTGCCTTTGTGATAATGACTAGCATTATTATGATATTTTTCTAAAGCACATTTCTGGAGGTCACAACCATAAAACAATAAAAACAATTTGCACTTTCCAGTTTATTGGTCTTTTCTGTTAGTGTAATCAGTTATAAATGGTTAGCAAACTCGATCTTCTTGCATTTGATATAGCACCGATAGCTGGAGTTGTGTGGGTTTTCACGTTATTATGGTGAAATGTGTTTCCCCTTTCAAGAAATATTCATCATATAAAAAACAAACAAATTTTCAGAAACTCATTACTCCATATCTCATGCATGTTGTGTTCTTTATTATTAATTGCTTATCATTTTTACTGTTTTAAATTTTACAACCAAAAAAAAGAAAAAATAAAAAAGTCGGTGAACAAAAATATCAATTAGTTAGTATGTACATATTAATTAATCTATGTACATAAGAGTAAATTTATTTTTATTTTGCTAACTGGAAAATATTCTTCCGATTTTCACATATCATTTAACTTTGTTAATTGGTAAAGTAAAAGTTAAATTTGTGCTTTATATCTTTAAAGCAAGGATCCACTGTATCTTGTTGGGAGGTCTCTGCATTAGTTTCTGCGCTATTGCACTTGAACTTGTTTGAGACCATAAAAAATTGTGACTTCGAAGCGTGCAGTTCGTGACTTTTAAAGAGAGCAGAAGAGATTGTGCTTATCAGCGATGAAGAAAATTAAATGAACATACATTATCTGTTATTAATGTTTATAAGGTAAGACGTTTGTTCAGTCACAGTAGACTCTCGATTTTCTGGGATAGATGGTAAAAAAAAAAATCCGGGATAATCGATTTTCCAGTTAATCCAAAAATAGTGTCTCCAACATATGTAAGAGATACGTTTAGGACTTCTTGCGTAAGTCGAGTTTTATGTAACTCGGGAATGGCTAACAAAATATTGCTACTATGTCCCTAATATGCCAAAATTACAAAAACCACATAATATCCTCAGAAGAATGAAGAAAAAGAGTTATATATTTTTAATTAGTTCAATTAAAAACTTTATCTGGGGACAGCGGTGAAGTAGCCAGTGTGGCACATAAGAAAAGAAAGAGAAAACGGATGTTATTGTACTGTAAAAACTGATATGTATTTCGTAGCCCTGGTTATTATAGTTGACCTTCATTGGTGCCGACTGCTTCTCGTATTCTGTCTTTCTTTTTCCTTTATTGTGTTCGCTGTTGCCACTGACAAATCTGAATTCTGCGTGATACATGTTAATGTTTGACCCTTATTATTTTAATTTTCTGCTCCAACTCGATCGCTTTCCTTTTCTTGATAGATTTACTAGTACCACTGTCACTATATTCTCTTAGTTGGCACCATGATAACAGTCAAAATTAAATTTTCTGAAAAGAACTTCACAGGGTTAAAGCGAAAACTCACTATTATCACCCCACACGAGTGATCTCACATTTTACTAAAGCTCATTTCTGGAGGTCACTGCCATAAAACAATAAAAACAATTTGCACTTTCCAGGTTACTGGGCTATTCTGTTAGTGCATCTAATTATAAATGGGTAGTAAACTCGATCCTATTGCATTTGTGATAATACCGATAGCCAGAATTCTGTGGGTTTTTACATTATTATAGTGAAATGTGTGTCCTCTTCACTGAAATCTTCAGTCATATAAAAAAATATATAAATAACATAACGTAAGTCTGAAGCTACTTAAGTCGGGGACTTACTGTATTGAAAAATGTTCAGCAGCCTACGTAAAAAGTATGGCGATAGATAAAAAACAAAAAAACTTACCACGCACTACCCACATGTCCAGTATGATACTTCCCTTTATTTTTACGATATAAATTTTAAATCTAATAGCTTCCCTTTATTTTTTACAATGTCACGTATGGTCACCAACGTTATAATGGTTCATTAGAGATTTAACAGATGCACTGTTTTAAACTTTTGAATAATTTTAAGTTTTTGTTTAATTGAAAGCACAACTCTTACGTTTGCCCATCATTTTCGCAATTTCTAAACAAAAAAAAAAAAATAGTTACTATAAAAAAAAAAAAAAAATCCGACATCCCTGACATAAATAACAAAGCGAAATTTGCGGTGTGATGGAACGCAACAATCGACGCGATGCACTAAAACAAACTAAACATTTGGTCTCCCTTTTTTTTTTCCAAGCGGTGGGTGTGAAGACAGCAGGGGTTGCAAATAATAGGCACACTAATCTCCCAATGATGACTTCTTGTTGCTGATTTATGACTTGCAAAACATCTGTTTTTACCTATTCTAGTTATTACTTGAATTTTATGATTTCTGGTTGATTTTTTTTTTTTTTTTTTTAACTTGGAGTCTTTAAGTGTCCGATCCCAGTAAATCGAGAGTCTGCTGTATTACTATTTAAGTTATTAAAAAAGTAAAAGTAAGTTACTACTATTATAAAAATAAGGTTAAACTATTAAGTTATTACTACTATAAAAATTAAGTTTCCGATAGTTATATAAAAAAAAAAAAGTGTATTTTTGTTAGTTTCTGGAACATAACCCTCCTTTTTATACTGGTTCTTAGTCTTGTATAACATGGTTTCGCATTACATGGGATTTTGTAGGAACCGAACTATCGTGTTATACAAGGGATACCTGTATTCAAAAATTTGGTGAACAAAAAATTTTTTCCCACATCCACCGCCTTGCAAAATATCTTGCCGGCACCCATGCTTCTGTTGTATGACTATCCTATTTTTCCAAATTTATTTAAGGAATAGGACAGTTATAAAGTTATACATTATTACATAATTAAAAAAACTCAACCTTACTCGCTGGTCTGGTAGATTACAGTCTATAGCAGCTGTGAAAATTCATTTTGTGGATATTATAAAAGCTTTGACAGAAAGTAATCTTAAATCAACTAAAAAATCAGACTGAGACAAAGCGCTTAGAATAATGAAGCAAATGATGACATTTGATTTTATTTTCATTTGTATATTTTTGAATAATGTGTGAAATTAATTATGCTTCAAAAACTCTGCAGAAGCTGATCTTGATGAATGTACTTCTTTATTGATTCACTCCTCAATTCTTGATTGAGTCAGTGAAAATTTACAAAATATTCGAAATTCATATGAACAAATTAAATAAAAATCTGAGCAAATTGCCAAATGTTTTAGACAAAATTATAATGCAAATTAAGATTGTTTCAAAAGTATGAAGTTAGTAAAAAATTTATTTTGCAATATTAGAACTGAAAAAAATAATATGTCAACTGCTGATATATTAAGTGAGTATGAAAATCTCATAAAAAAGTATTCATCCGTACTCTCTCCCCAACTTCCGATTCAATATTGTAATTTAATCACACTTGTTAAACAAGATTTATCAGCAGACAACTTTTTTATTTGTTAATTTGAAAATATAGTTCCCTAGAAAGTAACTTCTCAGAAATTTTTACTTTATATATGTTATTTTTTACCCTGGCCGTGTCTTCTGCCGAAAGATCATTTAGTAAATTACGAATAATAAAAGATTATAAAAGAAATCCTATTGGTCAAAGTAGAGTGTGCAATCTTGCAATGTTGGCTATTGAGCATAAATATGCCAATAAAATGGATTTATAAGATATTAATGATTTTGCAAATGTAAAAGCACGAAAAGTAACATTTTAACTTTTTTCGTAAATTTATTAGTTATAGTATAATTTTTTATGTTTGTCAAATTGTATTTAATAATTAGTATCATATTGTAATATTAATTTTCATGTTTTTAATGTTTGCAAAATTATAAAGAAATTGTAAATAAAATACATATTTATGTTATTAAAATGATTCAACATTTTTTTTTATATTATACCTAATTAAAATTTATTTTAATAAAAATAAGGGGCCCAAAAAGTTAGCTATGCCACTATCCCCACCATGACTTATGGAAGTGAAACTTGGGCACTCACCAAAAGAATGGAAGAGCAGCTGAGAACTACACAGCGAAGAATGGAACAAATTATATTGGGAATCAGACTGTTAGATAAGAAGAAAAACACATGAATTAGGCAGCAAACTCAAGTAAAGGACATTCTTATCAAAACTAAAGAACTAAAATGGTCTTGGGCAGGACACATAGCTCAAAGACATGATGACAGATGGACAAAGAAAATAACTGAATGGTACCCAAGAGGAGCTAGAAAACCTGGAAGACAACGATGGAGATGGACAGATGAAATTCATGAGTGGAGTTTGTGGGTAGTAAATAGATGGCCATTGCACAAAACAGAAGGAACTGGAAAGTTGCTGGAGAAGCCTTCATCCTGCAGTAGATTGAAAATGGCTGATGATTGATGATGAGGGCAAGTGACCATTAGTGCTTCTGAGATTAGGGCAAGTGATACTAAACTGATGTTATCGTCTGTTGTGTTCATGCACCAACCAGCACATCGTTTGCCATGCCTGCCTGTCAATCAATACATCTTTCTCGACTTCTGCTCCACACCGATAACACCTACCGTCTGTTTACCGAGCGAGCAGTGCTAGAGTAGGCTATCGGGAAACTAATTTTCTGCTTAAGTTAGCCGACGTTTCCCGTGGTTCTGTTGTTGGCTTTCTTTACCTTCGCCGAATTCTAGTTCTAGAATTCGCGATTTCTAGTTCTTTGAACACACACATTAAACACATTTTTTTTCATAATTCTTTTTGTTGGTCATAATCAGTTATAATCATACCTGTGGTGTGTATATATATATATATATAACCATGGTATGAAGAGGTGCATTATATTATGATTGCATTGTATTTTGTAGATACATTCATATGTAAAGATGTTTATAGGGATGAAAACACTATAAATAAACAAAGTTATAACTGGAAGCTAAATGATTTTGTTATAACAGAAGAAAGTGGAAGAGAAACTGCTCAAGCTAAAAGTAAATAAGGAGACTGGAGCTGATGGAATCTATCCAGTTATATTAAAAGTAGGAGCAAAAGAGATAGGCACACCCTTGGCCATAATTATGAGAGTGTCCATGGATTCTGGAGAAGTTCCTATACATTTAATGTGTGCAAATGTCTCTCCTTTTCACAAAGGAGATTCAAAGAGGGATGTGAGCAATTATAGACCTGTAAGCTTCAACTTCTGTTCCAGAGAAAATAATGAAGTCTGTGGTTAAAGAAGTAATGCAGGACCATCTAGACAGAAATGGAATTTTACAAAATCACAGTTTGGGTTTGTTGTGGCGGGGAATTCTAACCATTCTGATTAGTTACTGTGGTGCAGTAATGAAGAAACTGGATGCAAAAAATAGTTTTGACATAATGTATTTAGATTTCACTAAAGCTATTGAATTATTTCATATGAATAACTGCTGTACAGATTTAAGCAGTATAGCATTAGGGGTAAGTTATTGCTGTGGATAAAGGGATG
Organism: Mastigoproctus giganteus; assembly: GCF_048544385.1. Taxonomy (NCBI): domain Eukaryota; kingdom Metazoa; phylum Arthropoda; class Arachnida; order Uropygi; family Thelyphonidae; genus Mastigoproctus; species Mastigoproctus giganteus. The sequence continues at coordinate 174,204,373 of NC_143580.1, forward strand.
GTTGAGTTTCAGAAGACAGAGGGTGGTTATAAATCCCTCAGGGTTTAGTATTGAGTCCCTTACTGTTTACAGTATTTATTAATAATATTGATGATGGTATATCAAGGTTAAGTTTCTAGATACAAAGATTAGCAAGTGGTTAATGAGAATCAGTGCATACTGCTGCTCCAAGACCTAGAAAAATACAGATGGGCTGAGAAGTGCTAATTGAGGTTTGCCATTGATAAATGCACATGTGTTCAGCAGTAATTCCAGAATAACATACCAGTTAGGTGGTGCCACACTTGTTGATGTAGAACGAAAAAGTCCTGGGGTAATTGTGTAGTCCAATATGAAGTTCTCTGAGCAGTGTAGACATGTTGCTTGAACAGCTTATGTGGTTCTGTCAATGATATGTATTCAGGAATTTGCCAGTAGTGATAAGGAGATGATTATTACATGTGGTGAAAACTACTATACCATTGTGGAGGATATAGCTTAGTTCTTTCTCATTATTGACTTAGCCCATTTTAATATCATCGATAGCAGAGATGGCATCAGCAAAAATTTTAGCATGTAACTTGTATTACTGTCATCAATATCATTAATGAAAACTGAAAACATTAAGAGCCTTAGTAGGCCCTTAATGTTTTCACATAGGACTGGTTTGCTCAGAACATTGTCCATTTATAGCCACCCTTTCTCTTCTACCAGTTAGTCAGCCCTTTATTCACTTTTACCACTAATCTTGCTTCTCCAGCTTATGCACAAAGATGTTTATGTAGGACTGTGAATGCATATGCTGAAAAGATTTGAGGAAATAGGCAGATCCATATTTCTGCATGAGCTCACCCAGCATATGTCAGGGGCCTCAAATGCCAAGGGTTCACAAAAAGTAGGTTGCTATTACTGTATTTGTCTTTTGCTAACATTATTGAAGGAACACGTTTCCAAATGGCAGGAATGGTGATTGATTTGATTTGGTAGTTGTTGGCGCATCGGCTTCTGTGGCCATATTGCACCTCCCAAGGTTTTTGCAGTACTTTGATCCAAGCCCGAGGCGGGACTCGAACCCACGACCTTTGGGTTGCCGGGCAGGTACTTTACCCACTCTGCTAGCCCGGTCGGCTGGCAGGAATGGGGAGGGGATGTCATTTTTTATAACAAGTTATGTATGCAGTGTATTACATTTAAGGCATGTTAGCAAATAGTAATAATTCATGATTAATAACAAAATAAGTTAAACCACTGACATGAAAATTGGTTACAAAGATTCATAAAATTTTCTAAGTAAACATTGAAATTTTAATGTGTATTTTTATGTAAGGAAACTGGGGGGGGCAAAGCTATGAATTGTAATTGAACTTAGACCCAACCCAGGGACCAACAGAATATATGTTGAAAATTTGGTAGCAATCCACATTTTTCTTGTTAACGAATGGGAAAACATTCGTTAACAAGAAAAATGAAATCATAACTGACTCTGAAATTTTCCCAGGCACCAACAGACAGATTGGAAATTTGGCCTCAATCTAACTTTTTGTTCTAGAGTAATATGCAAAATATACTTTCATTCCTGATAATAGATTTCTATGGCTGAGGGGGTACATGGGAGGCGATGATTAATCTTAAAAGATGGAAAACTTTTAAGATCAGTCTTTTCCTGGGATCAATTAAACATGCTAAAAATGTGATATTAATTCAACTTTTTCTTATTAAATAATGTCCAAACATTTGATAATATACTTCCATTACTAGGTAATATATGCAGGGCATTACATTTCAGATGCATTCTATTTTTTATTAAAATTAATTGAATTTTTTTTTTCTTTTCTTTTTCTTTGATTAACTGAAATGAAAAAGTAAATATAGTTAGCTTATAACAATTAATTACTAAGGTTATGACTTTGTAGAACACTTAATAAAACTCTATAGTTTTACATTCTTGAAACAAACTTAGCCATTTTTTAATTACAGATGTATAATGTTTATTTCTCTTCACAAGCAATATCACATTCACAAGTCTTGCGCAGCAATGTACAGCGAAGTGTGCACGGCCTATCTAAAGCTAACAATACTGCATTGAAACTATATTTGATGTATGAATTTCTTTTTTACATACAAATTGTGTGTAAAAAAGAAATAATAATTGCCAGATTTCTATTTGTCCGATTTTATTGAAATTTGGAATGACTTGACAAATCTTTCTACATGAACCAATATAAAATTACATGAAGTGCTGTCCACTGGGAGTCCCTCTGTTATCTGTGGACATAAGGATAGACAGATGGACACAGACTGGACAGACATGGTGAAGACAGTATGCACTTATCTATATATGTTAATGTGCTTAAAAACAGCCGTGGAAACAGATTGTGTAAGAAGTGGAACAAGATATTTATCAAGTTGTAGAGGAACCGTGGTAAATTTGGTCTTGACCAGTGGGTTAAAAGTTTGATAGATTAAATGAGTTGTGATCAGAAATTTTGGAGACTGACTTTGTGTCTTGAAGTTGCAGGATTGTAGTGAGTTGCAACATGTTCAGCAATTCATCTAGACATAGTAAATCATGAATTGTGCATTAAATGCATTCAGTCTGAAATTAGTATGAGTTGAACAGAAAGATGCCTTGTCACATTTTAGCACTGTATTTGTCATGAGGTGCCAAGTTGGCCCTACACGACTAACTACAATTTGTGGTTCATCTACTATATCTACACAGCTGAAACTTCTAATATGAATTGTTTAAAATGGTTTCTTTCAAAATTCTGGAAATGTCTGTTAATTATGACACAATTAGTAAAAACTCATGATTAAGTTAAACCTGTTTATATATACATGTTGATTGACACTTCAAGAGACAGTATGAGTAATTTCGCCTTACTGCTGCATGCACTTTACTCCAGTTGGTAATGCTCTCTGGCTGCATGATACTGATGCATTGCTGGGAATCAAACTGTTTATGTGTGCACTTCATGTTCCATGTAGTGATTTGTTTTGTTTTGTTTTTGTTTGTTATTTGGTTTTTAGGAGCATTAGCAACTAAGGCCATATTGCTCCGGGGATATGCGGTGGTCATTTCCTGACCTTTCTGCATTCTCCATATTTGGTGGTCATGGGCTCGAACCCTGGTCTAATCAAGAAGCGCGTGCTATGCACTGCTGCTCCTGCCCACATGACTATGGAGGCGCCCCATGTAGTGAGCACTGCAGTTAGTAACACTCTCCTTGAATTAAAGTGTAGGTTGAAGAGCTGGGTTTTTAAATTTTCATTTGCTCTGCGATATGTGTAAAGTGTGTAATTTTCAAAAATTATTTATAAATATGTTTTTACTCTGGAACATTGATTTTTAATTTTTCAGAAAAGATTGAAATTATAGCTAGCATCAAAAAATTAACAATTTTGAATTAATTTTTTTGCTGATATTTCAAATTTTTGTGGGCACAAGGAATTTTGCATTTTTATGTGACCAATTCACAGGGTTAAAACAAGTGCAGCTGATTTGCATCAAATTTTTTTAAAATTAAAGAGAAATGCATTGGAAACCTACAAAATTTACAAAGGTGACATAAGTTTGCAGACCTGTTAACTTAAATTCTCTTCCTGGGAAATAATGGAGTCACTGGTTAAAGAAGTAATGCAGGACCAGTTAGACAGGACTGCAATTGTACTTCAGATACAGCATAGGTTTGATAAGTGGGAATCTTGTCTGATCAATTTGATTGGACACTGCAATGCAGTCACAGAGTAACTGGATGCAAAAAGTAATTTTTATATCATATACTTGGATTTCAGGAAAGCTTTTGATACTATTGCACATAAAAGACTACTTTTGTCTACAGATTGGAGCAGTGTGGCATTAAGGGCAAGCTATGGATAAACGGATGATTGAGTGGGAGGTGACAGAGTGGATATCAGAGGACACTGCTCTTTGTGGATTAATGTAATTGGTGGAGTCCCCCAGGATTTGGTGCTTGGTGTATGGTTATTTCTATATTTATTAATAATATTGATGAAGGCATATCAGGCTTAATGTACAAGTTTGCAGATGATACAGAGGTTTGCACGGCAGATAATGACAGTATGCTACTGCAGCAGGATCTAGATAAATTAGGCAGATGGGTTGAAAAATGGCAATTGAAGTTTAACCTAGACAAATGCAAAGTAATGCATGTGAGTAGTGGTAACCGTAGAGCAACATACTGACTGTGTGGTACTACACACAGAGTAGTGGAAAATGAAAAAGACCTGGGGGTAATTGTGCAGTCATATATGAAATTCTCTGAGCAGTGCAGACAGGCTGCCAGGACATCTCATCGGGTTTTGTCAGTGATTTACAGAAACTTTGCTAGCAGGGATAAAGAGATGATTATCCATTGTGTAAGGTTATGGTCAGGCCACATTTTGAGTAATTCATACAGGTCTTGAAGGCCTCATTTGCTGAAATGGGTACAGAGAAGGGCAACGAGATTGATGAGGAGAACATATGGTGCTCTTACCATGACAGGCTTCAATGTTGCAAATTGCAGTGTCTGGAGACTAGCACCTGTGAGGTGATCTGATCTGATTGAAATGCTTAAGGCTTTGAATGGATTGCACAAGCTCCATGCTGATAGGATTCTTCCTCTTGCTGAGACAATGCACATGAGGGGGAGACATAAATTCAAATTGAAGGCGGAAGGATTGTTGCAGAATAGATGTATGGAAGTTTGCCTTTAGCCAGCAGGTGGTGCTGGAACAAACTCGTATCTGTTGTTATGGAAGTGGATAATTTAAATGCAAGGATGAACTAAACAAACTATTAGAGGGAATGGATAGGTAAACTTCATATGCTTTATTAGCTTGCTTTCTTTTTCATCATTTGCACCACTAATTATAAAATGTTAAAACAGTTTTTGGAGAAGATGCTGTATGACTTTTTGAAGACTTTTCAGTTGTTTAAAAAGTTTAAAGAGGGCCACATGGCTGTCAAGATCTTTACTCTGACCACCTTTAAATTAATAAAACCAATGATGTAGTAATTTGTGTTTGTGATCTGATCAGGAGTGATTGACATTTAACTATCCACAAAGTTGTTAGTGAAATTGATATTTTCTGTGGGACTTGGAATAGGCCTCTGTCTCAGGATTATTCATTATAATAATAATATTTAGCTTGCTGAAGAAAAAATGGATAACATAGGTTTTAGGTAAAAAAAACTCTTTAATAGGAACGAGTTAAAGTGCAAGTTAAGTAAGATAAAAATAAAGTAAACAAATCACCAAAGCTTTTGGACAGAGATTGTTCTTTTTCAGCGGGAAAAGCGTTATTACAAAAAAGTGTTAATACAAAAAACATAAAGAATGCCCAGTCAGTCGTGGTCATGCGAGGTGAAACGTGTACCACAAGTATAGAATCAATTAGCAGTTGGAAGTAGAGGCCTGTGGTTGTAACAGTAAATCTTGGGTATGCTGTGGGCAGCAACATTTATCATTCAGGAGGATGGCTGTTTAATGATGGGGTGGATGTGACCTTCTTTGTTCCGGTTGAAGGAAGCAGGACAACACGAGGTGTGAAGCGATTCCAACCAGATGCAACAATGGTGCTGGCGGGATTGGTCGATAATTTTAACATCGTGGTGTGGGTCGATGTCGTATTGGGTAGACCAGAAGTGCTCTGCGATTGCTGTGTTCCAAATCTGCAGAACGAAATTCTCTCTCGTGTTCGGCCACTCGATCTTTGAGCCTTCTGCCAGATTCGCTAACTTAGCAGCCAGTGCAGTCAAGGCAAGAAATTCGGTACACTGAACTGCTCTGCAAGAGGGGGGGGGGGGAAACGGTGTCTTTACTCTCAAGCTGAGGGACTGAAATTTCCTGCCTGGAAGTTGCAAGCACTTTATCTTGTAAGATCTTAGAGAGTTGTTGTGACAGGTTCGGGTAGGAGAGGATAAAGGCAGTTGGGGTGGGGTCATCACTACGTGTGGCTCTAGGGTTTGCCACGTGGTCACAGGCCTGTAGGTCACACCTATCCAAGGCACTGCTAGGGTAGCCGCATTTAGTCAGGTCTGCTTTCACCCTGACAATCTCAGCTTGCCTCTCATCCTCAGAACTTGAGTGGATCCAGGTGCGAGTTAACAGGGCTAGCATGATACATGGAAGCTGGCTGTGAGCATGTGCTGACTGGTAGTTGGTGAATTGGCCAGCACACATCAGTTTGCGATGGACAGAGGTCTTTAAATACCAGCGCCAAACAAGGGTATCCAAAAAAGGAAGAGCATTGTCTGACTCCAGTTCAGTGGTGAACTGAATAAAGGGCAACAGAGAGTTGAGATGTCGCAAAAGTAGGTCTCCTGACATGCGGGGGAATGATGACAAAGACATTGTCGACATAGCAACACCAAAAGGTTATAGGATGGCAGCTAAAAGGCTGGCAGACCCACAAATACGTGATCCTCCATTTCCTCCATAGTGATGTTTGCTGTGATTGAGCTGATGGGTGCACCTATATAGCTGTGCCATGAATTTGACCGAAGAGGGATTCACCATACATAACACCACCACCAGTCAGGCACAACTCAAGCACAGCTCAAATGTCGCCTGCAGATAGTGAAGTTCTGCTACCTAGGGTTTGGTTGTTGTTGTTCAGGAGTTGTTTGGAACATGTGATGGCTGGACAGGAACTGAAGTGAAGAGTGATATTATGTCAAATGAGGCCATAACTTGATCTTCTGAAATCATTAGACCGGAAACAAGGGTTAGAAACTCTCCACTGTTTGAAATCACATGAACAGTCTTGCCTACCAGGGAAAAAGCAGGTTTGAAACGAACTTTGACAACTCATGCGTCGGAGAATTGCAACAGGAGACGACGGGACATAAGGGGACACCTTGTTTGTAGACTTTCAGTAAGCCATAGAACTGAGGAATTTGGATCCAGTGGCGTGTAGTCGCCAGTGCAAGGATCCAGAGATTTTGCCAAACTTGAACCAACCATAGACCAGGCTGTTGATCCTGGCCTCCCATTGTTCTAGGATGTTCACAGAAGAGTCGGGTATGGGCTCGTAGACGGAGGTGTCCTGTGGGAGAGATAGGACTTTCGGAGTCCGAGCAATTTAGAATGACCATTCGATGTCCCTTATCTGTGGGTAAAACGACAATAGAATCATCCTGGCTCAGTGAGTTTAGGGCAAAGATTTGACGTTGGTTAAGATTAGAGCTAACCGGATGGGCATGTTGTCGGATTGCTGCAGTTTTGAGGAACCACATTTGCAGTCTCTTCGGGCAGTTGTGTCAGCAATGCCTCATCACCCATAGCAAGTTCTGTGACTGGGGGATTGCGGGGGAGAATGGCGAACTTCATCCCTAGGGTGAGCAGATCTAACTCCTCATTATTATTAATAGCCATATGGTGCAAGGAAGCCTGAGGCTTATGTTGCACTAGTCAAAAAAAAAATCCTACATTACCCCAAGAGAGAGAGAGAGAGAGAGAGAGAGAGAGAGAGAGAGAGAGAGAGAGAGAGAGAGAGAGAGAGAGAGAGAAGTATAAGGTAATCACCAAGAAAGCAAGAAAGAGAGGAATGATGAAATCCAGCTCAGGACCTTGGGTTTGCCAAGTCCATACTCACCAGATGTGAGCTCCTCAGGGTTTAGTACAAACTAAGAGCAGTCCACAGGCTCTTTGCTGTCGGGAACAATAACGGTCAGATTCCCGGACTACTTGCTTATTATTATTATTTTTATATAAGGTTTAGATCACATTGGAATATACAATGGAGGGGACCAGGCTCCTGAGTTCAAGCATGAGGACGGCTTTATTAGTGGAAGCTCCCCGTAGGTCCTGGTGAAGACAGCCAGTCCAGATATTTAAAGTCCTGAAACTGAAGTTCCAACAGGCACGCTACATACGTTTGTTGTGAAATGGAGAGAAAGCCCTTTGGAATGACGTGGTGAGTCTTGCACCAGTGGGCAAACTGAAAGTGCTGGTTATCCCGGGCTATGAAGATGAGGCTTTTCTGTAGCTTTAAAACAAATCTGTAAGTGTGCTGGCCAAAAACATTATGTACAAATTTGAATAGGTCTCTTCTTAGAATTATTCATAATAATAATAATAATATTTAGCTTTCTGAGAAAAAATGGATAACATAGGTTTTTTTAGAAAAAAAACTGTTTAATAGAAATGAAGTGAAGCATAAGTTAAGTAAGATAGAAATGAAGTGAAGCGTAAGTTAAATAAGATAGAAATGAAGTGAAGCATAAGTTAAATAAGATAAAAATGAAGTAAACAAATCACCAAAGCTTTCAGACAGAGGTTGTCCTTCCTCAGTGGGAAAAGCATTATTACAAAAAAGCTTTAATACAAAAAATATAAAGAATGCCTGGTCATGGTGGTCATGATAAATGTTGATGCCCACAGTATACCCAAGCATTACTTTACAACCACAAGCCTCTACTTCCAACTGCTAATTATTTCCGCACCTGTGGCATGCGTTTCACCTTGCTTGACCACCATGACTGGGCAGTCTTTATATTTTTTGTATTAAAGCTTTTTTTGTAATAATGTTTTTCCCACTGAGGAAGGACAACCTTTGAACGAAAACTTTGGTGATTTGTTTACTTTATTTTTATCTTATTTAACTTGTGTTTTAACTTGTTTCTGTTAAAGAGTTTTTTTTACTTAAAACCTATGTTATCCATTTTTTCTCAGCAAGCTAAATATTATTATTTTGTAGGACTTATCAGTCAATTTTTACACAAGATTATGGAATGTGTTTTGTTGTAGCAAGTCACATCAGTGCTTCTCATCCTCACTGGTGATCACAGAATGGTTGTGATCACCAGTGAGGATGAGGGTCTTCAGGATCTTCATCAGTATGTTGCTGCTGTTGGCTTACACTTTGCTTCTTTTATCATCACTGGTGACTAATTGGCCTGGTTATGATCGAGAAACAGGTGGTTCATTCCTCTCATTGGAAGACTAGTTTCTTAAAAGCACAAAAAGAGCAAGACAGCTTGTTCAAATGTGAAGATCATGCATATCATATTTTTTGACATGCATGGCATTGTTCATTATGAATCCATCCCGCATAGTCTGACATTGAACCAGGAATAATATTAAACAGTTCTACAGTGCTTGTGTGATGACTTTCAGAGAAAACAGATGCAAGTGAGTCTTCAGGGAATTGGCACTTATGTCACAATCAGTGCCTTGTGTTGAAAAATTTATTTTGAAGCACTCCATCACCGTGATTTCCTCATCCAGATTTAGTACCATATTTTTTTTTCTAATGCTTAACCCCCACTAAAAGGGCGTAGATTTTCAACCACAGAAAATTATTCAGAACACGATGCAATAACTTTTAGCGATTCCAAAAGAAGCCTATCAGAAATGCTTCCAGAAGTTGCAGTATTCAGAATTGTATACACTGTGAAGAGAATTACTTTGAAGGAGAACAATACAAACTGCTAGTAAGCTTCATTTCAGTTCCTGAAATTTTTGATTAAACCTTCTAACTAATCACATATAAATATAAAAGTATTGTTTTTAAAATTTATTCTAACAAATAGAACTGCTTAAACAACTTAAACTGCTTAAAGGATGACAGTCATATATGCAAAAAATTTTGATTTTGGCGGTATGAATAATGGCATATGATGCATAAAAGCAAGCTTTATACAGCAACAGCCAAAAAAAAAAAAAAAATTTCCCCTGCATCACCTGTTCATCCCCTCCAGTAGTTTCTCTAGTTCTTCTTTGAATTTATTCAAACTACCCACTTCTACTCCGTAGCCGAGTGGTCAGGAGCGGGAGTGCAGTAGCACATGCTCTTTGAGTAGACCGGGGTTCAAGCCCCTGACTGCTAAATACGATTGATCTGCCAACCCGCACTTACCAGCGTGGCAGATTATGGTCCATTTCCCTCAGGCATGAATTGTTGAGGAGGCTTCCATCTTGCAGTGGGTTGATAATGGCTGCAGTTTACCTTTTTTTTTTTTTTTTTACCCATATCTGCAACAGTGGATATTAGTTTGTTCCAGCAATCAAAACGTTTGCCTTCAATGAAAGGCAAGGACATTTGTCTTTGGCAGAAGGCAAATGTCTGCACATTTATCATACAACTATCCTTCCTCAGTTTGAATTTATGCCCCCCCCTTGTGTGTAGGCTGAGTAAAATGTAAAATGCTATCAGCCTTGAGCTTGCTCAATCCATTCAAAGCCTAAAACACCTCAATAAAATCATCTCACAGGTGTCTAGTCTCCAGATGCTGCAATTGCAGAACTGAAGCCTCTCTTGCTAAAAGCACCCTTTTGTTCTCCTCACCAATCTTTGTTGCCCTTCTCTGCACCTGTTCCAGTAGAACTACAGCCTTCATAAAATGAGACCTCTAGGCCTGCATTAAGATTAGGCCTAACAACTGCCCTTTTTACAATGAGATAATCACATCCTTATCCTTGTTGGAAAAATCCTTTGTATTATTTACAAAACCCCCAAAGCTGGCCTAGCAGCCTGTCTGCACTGCTCAGAGAACTTCATATCTGGCTGCAAAAGTACCCCAGGTCTTTTCCATTTTCCACTACCTAATATTGATAAAATAAATTTTTCAAAAAAAATTATGGGGCAGAGGAACTGTAATTCAATATTAGAAGAATTATGGTATTTTTATTTCTGGCTTGCAAATTGAATGAAATCGACAAAACTCCGTTTTTGTAATATGTATAATTTTTTTTTTTTTTGGTTGGGAGGTGAGGAAAGGACTTCTCCTGTTTTCTCCTCCTCCCTTCTTATAGTGTAGCCCAAATGCCATATGAAGCAGTTTAATGAGGTCTTCAGCAGTGCTGCAAATATTATTAATCCACTACTATGTCATTTTCTAAACTAATTCTTCTCCAAGAAAGATGCTGACTGTTGACAGTTTATATGAAAGTGTGGACTGACTGCTATCCATACTTTTGATTGGCATGATTGGAGCTATGTTCTGTTGTATTTCTTCTAAAAACAAAAGCATTTTCAAAGTTTTTATTTTTCAAGAATAAGTTTTCAAGTGCTTGATTATGAAATATAAATAATAGGTTGCAAGTAAGAATCATTGTTCAGCCCTGAAGTAATATACATAAACTCTTCAAAATCTGGCAGTCTTTGGGATTGAGAGGCTTTTAGAAATTTCCAGATTTTAGAGAGATAAATCTAGTGACTGAGCAGATTTAGACTTAGATTAAGCAGTTATTAGTGCTTATTATGCACTTTACAATGCATAATAAGCACTAATAACTGAACTTATTTAAAAAATGTAAACATTTATAATAACATGAAAGGTGGTTAAAATATAAATAATACTCTATCTTGTTAAATGTAAGCAAAGGACAATAAAAAAAAATGTCAGCAAATGTCATGTACTGCAATGTTAATTTTAAATGCATGTCTGGTCCATTATCAAAGAGAATATTGATGAACATTTAGTTAAAAAATACTTTTGAATTGGAAGCTAAAGATTGCACAGAATTCATTCTAATTATAAAAAGAACTGTAATGAGGTATGTGCAAACATCATGGCATTTTTATTTTATTAATGTACTGTAAAGAAATTCAATCAATTTGTAACATGCAAAGTTTTTTTTTTTTCGTCATTATAATTGTAGCTAAGTGAAAAACATTTAGAGGGCTCAAGGTCACTCACTAGGCATTTTCTGACATACAGTTAGTGTAAAGTGGAAAGCCTGTTAGTGACTGAACTGCCTGTTATATATCCTGCTACTTGAACCATGCAGCATAAAAGCTGTATGGTTAGTTATAATGGTGGAAAAATCCTTTTTAGTTGTGGGGAATTAAATCTATTATTGGTGCATGTCAATAAGTCATTCTATGGAAGAGATTAACCTTCTGGTACCCCAAAATCAAATTTTGTAGGTAGCAGAAGGATATCATACTTCCAGCTGTACCCATGCTGGGCATTATCTATCTGTTCTCAGCTGTTCTAAAATGATGGCTTTAATACAAACTACTCTTGCAAATTACAGATACATGCCAAAGTCACATATCTGTAATTTGCAAGAGTAGTTAGCATTAAAAGTTATGAAGTTTACTGAATAAGAGCCAGAGCCGGGTCCACGGAAATCCCAATCATTAACGATGCCATTGCCAACTGAATGTCACTACTTCTACTGGCGGTTACTTCACTGCAATTTTTCCCCCCCTCTAACTTGCATTCTGTACTGGTTCTGGGGCCTGCCCTGGAACTGAGAGCAGCCCTGACCCCACTTTCTCTTCTTTTTCACTGTCCCGTGCAGGATGGAAAACCACTTTCTCATTTTTTTTTTTTCCCCTTTCTTTTCCTCTCTCTCTTTCTCTGCTGGCACCCTGACTTATCTCTTCCTCTTCACTGTAGCCAGGGTGCGGATTAAATTTTTTTTTTTTTTTTTTTTAACTTTACTTGCACTCAGTTCAGGCACATGGGACTTTGGCTGTCACTGGCGCTGGTCAGCTCTTTTTTTTTTTATTGCACCACGGGAATTTTTTATTTATTTATTTTTTTCTTTCATTTTCTCCCTCTCTCGAGTGTGTCCCCCAGAGAAATCTGGCCCACCTTTTGGCAACATCAGGTGGGTCAGAGTCTCATATCGTATCGAGACAGTATGCACTCCATTGGTACTGACCTACCTTCCTGTGGTTTGGACGATTACCCAGAATCATCTGTCCAGGTGATTGATGCTTCTGGGTAGTAGAACTTATCAACAGCACACACACACAATACACACAAACCTATACTACTCACATTTCTGGCTCTCTTACAGTGGTACTGTCCTTTACAGAGATACAAGGCAGAGATGAACTCATGTTCTAGGAGCCACCCCTTACAAAAACGTGACCATTGCCCTATGGGTGCATGATGACCATGAAGGGATGCAGATGATTTTCAAGGATGGACACATAACCTAGACCTTTCAGAGATGCATATAGACGTACCAGAGGTCCCAAAGTGTGCCAATTGAACACTCCTCAGACCATTACCGACTGTCCACCTGCCTGAACAGTTCCTTGTTGACGTGATGGGTGCATAGCTTCATGCTGTTTCCACCAGATATGCACCCTCCTGTCCACTCGAAATAACTAGAAACAGGACTTACGGACCAGGAGAACCGTCTCCAATCATCCAAGGTCCAGTGCCGACGTTCTTTTGCCCAAGTTAAGGCATAGAGTTCTGTGTTGTGGTGTTAGCAATGGGACTCTGTTGGGTCGGTAGTTCCCACAACCTATTGCAGCTAATGATCACCTGATGGTTTTGGTGGAGACCTTTCTGGCACCTCCCTTGTTGAAGCCGGCAGTGATTTGTGCCACTGTCACTTGCTGGTTGGCTGAAACAGTGCAAGCCGACCGGGCTAGCTGAGTGGGTAAAGTACCTGCCCGGCAACCCAAAGATCGCCGGTTCAATTCCCGCCTCGGGCTTGGATCAAAGTACTGCAAAAACCTTGGGAGGTGCAATATGGCCACAGATGCCGATGCGCCAACAACTACCAAATCAAAAAAAAAAAAAAAAACAGTGCAAGACAGATGTCAATGGCCATGTTCATCCACCACCACCTTTCTTTGTCCACAGTGCTGTCCACGATGAGATGTTATTTTGGAAATGGCATATTCCTAATACTCTCTTGATACTGTTGAACGGGAATAGTGTATTACCTCCACGATAGAGTGACCCCATGCCTTGGGCACCCACTATTATCCATCTTTCAAAGTTGGTTAACTCACGATGTTTATCCACACTGACACGATGTTTATCCACGATGTTTATCCACACATTCTGTCTACTTGAATGCAGTGTACCTATATACCTGCCAAGCAGTGGGTTCGTCTACTAGCGAGTATCATGACAACATTACGTTGCCCAGGAACCAGGTATCCTATGAATTCCGAACTTTGAGTGTTAAACAGCATTTTAAATTTTGTTAATTATATCAAGAATCATGTACATTTGGCACTGAAATAAGTGGAAATAAACAAATTTAAAACACTGGTTCTTATTCTGAGTAAGCAGAAGTATCCCATCAGGATTGAGCCTGTTCAAACCATTCAAGGTCTTGTACACTTCAATCAGATCGCCTCGCAGGTGCCTAGTCTCCAGATGCTGCAACTTGCAGCACTTAGCCTTTCTTCATAAGTGCACCCCTTTGTTCCTCTTACCAGTCTTGTTGCCCTTCTCTGAACTTGTGGGCTGGTCACACACATATTAGCAGAACCTTTCTGGAAATATTGGAAGACTGCTTTCTATACCAGCATGTTAGAGTGGCTACAAGAGAAAGCAACACTCTTGATCTGGTTATCAGCAGTAACTCTTTATGCATTAAGAACCTGCAGATAAACAAACCATTAGATGGCAGTAATAATGCATTGATGTTAGATACACTTGAGATGTAAATATCAAGGGTAAAGGAAAGTGTTTTTACATTCATAAGAGTGGATACTATGGTATTAGACAGTTTTTAAATTCTTTTCAGTGGAACTCAGCTGGCCAGTATAACACACCACTTGGGTGGTACTGTATTCAGAGTAGTTGAAAATTAAAAAGGGGCTTGTGGGGGTGGGGGTAATTGTGCAGTCAGATATGAAGTTCTCTGAATAGTGCAGACAGAATGCCAGGACAACCCATGGAGTTTTGTCAGTTATATGGAAATATTGCTAGCAGAGATAAGCGGTGATTATCCCTTTTTATAAGACAATGGGTAGGCCTCATCTTGAGTACTGCATACAGGTTTGGAAGCCTCATTTTAGGAAGGATGTGGATATGATTAGTTAGGGGCACAAACGGGGACCCTTACCAAGAAAGACTTTTTAGTTCTTTAAATTGCAGCATCTGAAAACTAGGCTCCTGCAAGGAGAGCTGGTTGAAGTGTTAAGGCCTTAAATACATTGATTAAATAAAATTTGGATGGCATTCTAACTCTGACATATAAGGGGACATTTTTAAATCAAAAAAGGATGACTGTAATGTAGATATGCAGAAATATGCTTTCAGCCAAAGAGTGATTGATTGTAGGAATAAACTTCCATCTGATGTTGTGGGGGTAGATAGTTTGAATAAATTTAAGGAAAGAATTATTAAAATTATTCAATGGGATGGCCATGTGAGGTAGGTAGTATTCGTTCTTTCTTTTTTTTATTAGCTGTTGTATAATCTTGCTTCTTTCCTTCATTTGTCATTTCAAATACGAGGGGCAATCACTTAATTTGCAGACTAGTGCAAGATTTTATGTTCACTATGCTAACTGCCCGCTAGGGGCACTCTCCTCAATTGTAAGCAGACTCCATGTTCACATGCCCAGTACTTGTCGAGCTAAGTGTTGTGCGAAGAGTTTTTTTACCCACTTGCCACTGACGATCATCTTAAAGAAAGTATCATGTTAGATTGATTAAATAAAATGTGGATGGCATCCTAACTCTTACATATAAGGTCGAGGCGCCTCCGTAGCCAGGTGGGAAGGAGCAGCAGTGCGTAGCACATGCTTCTTGATTAGACCGGGGTTCGAGCCCGTCACCACCAAATACGGAGTATGCGGAAAGGTCAAGGAATGACCACCGCATATCCCGGAGCAATATGGCCTTAGTTGCTAATGCTCCTAAAAACCAAATAACAAATAACAAATAACATATAAGGTGACATATTTTTAAATCAAAAAAGGATGATTGTAATGTATGCCCATGCATTTAATGCATGGGTACGACGGTGCCAAAAGTATGTAAAGTTCAAGGGAGAGTATTTAGAGAGGGAGAAATCCACAGAAGATTCAGATAGATGATGAGAATTAAGATAAGATCTTGCACCAGTCTGTGAATTAAATGATCACCCCTCATACTAACATTTTAAAATCATGGCATTTAAAATCAATAGGCAAGTGAAAAACTAGAACATGTCTGGAAAAATCTGGACAACACAGTGTAACTCTGATTACGTATACTTCCACTTTCTATTAGTTTCAACCTTTTTAATGTATAACATTTTTAATTAATTTATAATTAGAAAAATTTTGAAGATAGGTATAAAAATTACTTTTAACTTGATACAGTGTATACCTCTGTTGGGCAAAAATTTTCCAAAATTGAGTTTCGAATTTTTGACAACACTGTAAGATGGATGTAATATAAGATATATAAAATGGATGTAAGCCCTCTGTAATATTTGTAATCATGAAATTGTATTAACATGTAAAGTAATATATATTTTACCTTGTCTTTAGCCACCTCCACGAAGAGGTCGTCGCTCTGATAATTTACTGAAGAGTCCTACTCACATTGGATCTGATCCAGCAACTCCTTCCTCTGGTACATTTTCACCTCTGGAGGTAATTGTAGTGTAACTAGTGTCTAAAAATATGATATGTATATGTACAAAGGCTGATTCTAAATGATGTTTGCACACTTTGACATTCTTAAAATACAGGCAGTTCCCACTTTACGAGCTCCTGGGTTTACGAGTTTTTTTCCAAGTATCAAGTTTCAACAAAATTGAAAATATGAACATTAATTGCAAAAAACGAATGTTAAACATTCATAAATTCCAAACCAAATGTGTAGCTATACAATACATGCATCCCACTTTACGATATTAATCAGTTCCAGAGACACCATCGTATCGTAAGAATATCGTAATGTGAACCCAATAACACATTGTTTTTTGGTAATTTGTTTCAAGACCTCGGAAGTTGAAATTTTCACTGTGTAACTAAACTATTTATCTCACTAAAATGTCATTTTTAAGGTCACGAGTGTAACCTTAAGGCCATCTAAAAGGTCACGAGCTTGATTTGTAAATTGTAGTAGTTAGCAATTCAAATCATTAAAATGCACTACACTTTCATCATTATCATATGTTCCATTATAAGAATCAATTTTAAACGCCTTTGTGATATTTTTCTAAAGCATATTTCTGGAGGTCACTACCATAAGACAATAAAAACAGTTTGCACTTTCCGGTTTTTTGGGCTTTTCTGTTAGTGCAAGCAATTATAAATGGGTAGTAAACTCGATGTTATTGCATTTGCGAAAAATACCGATAGCTAGAATTGAGTGGTTTTTTTATGTTATTATGGTGAAAAGTGAAATCTTCAATCTTACTGAAATCTTCAATTGTATAAAAAACAAATAAATTTTCAGAATCTTCTCTCATTCCTTTTTTTTTTTAAGCTTCGTAAACTTGTTACTCTGTGTGAATCATATTAGTTGCAATTTGTGTGCGTTGTTAAAAAATGCTTATGCATGCAAGCGTGAAATTTATAAATAAAAGAGAAGATTATCTTGGAAACAAATACCTCTTGAAACGTTTCTGAAGAAGACGACAACTCCTTGTGCAACAAACCATTGAGTGCTGAGCCAATAATGAGTGTGCATTTAGTCGATGATGATGGTGAAGAATAAACATTCTTTAATGTTTGTAAGTCATAAATAATTTCTTTATTATTATAATTTGCTTGATTTTACAGGCTACGTTTTCATTTCTTTGGATAAATCAATCATTGTTGAGAATGTAACCCCTGTTTTTAACATTATGCTTATGGGAAATCAATTCCCGCTTTATTGAGTTCACACTAGGAACGAATTAACTCGTAAAGTCGGGAACTAGCTGTATGTAAAAATTCATGTAATGGTATGATATATAAAGGTAATATGAAATAATGCACTAGTTGGCATTATTGTTTTGCTTAGCATTGTTAATCCATGTGTTTGTGTTGTTGTTAGATGGCATTCCCCTCGTTAATCAGAAAAACAGAAATTTGTTTAATATTCAAAGCAATGTAAATAGATTTTTAAGACTACGAGTAAATTAAAAATGTAGAAGAGGTGCAAAGACGTTAGAGAAATTAATTTGAATCCGAACCACTGGAACATTTAACCATTTAAAGGTCATAGGATAAGTTTTAGACAGACTGCATTGGAATGTTGAGAAAAAATCTAACAAGTCAACTGTTCACAAATGTGCAAAGAAAGTGCTGTGGACTTCCACACACTTCCCTTGAAAGTTTCTAAGGCAGCATTTCTGTAAAATCATTTTTATTGTGTCCTGTACAGTGTGAAGGAAAACCATATATACTCTAACTACTGTATGCTATGAATGAGTGAAGGTGATGCAGATCATTGGCTTGAATTTTTGAGTGGTTTTTACACAAGTGTTAAAGAAGTGTTTCAGTCACTGAGAGATTTTTTGCTCCTACAACACTGAGTGCTGACTACTGATATGTTTAACTTAGAGACAAATACTGTTAATCATGATACTGCTTTAGTTGCTAATATGTTTTTAAACTGTGTAGTATTACCAGAATAGGTGACTCTGTTATATATTTAAAAAGCTGAGGGAGGGAGGGAGGGAAGGAGGGAGAGAGAGAGAGAGAGCGAGAGAGCATTTGTGTGTGTGTGTGTGTGTGTGTGTGTGTGTGTGCGCGTGCGTGCGTGCGTGCGTGCGTGCGTGCGTGCGCGCGCAAGAGGGTCAATGCTCATTCTGTGTACAGGCTGTTGAAATGCTTTTCCTGGGTGAGGCCACAGTTCCGACAGAAAGGTGGCTGATTCTTGTTGTAACAATAATGCCCCTGTCCGTTCTGCACTTGTGGAGACATTTCTGATTAAATATGGTACAGATCAGCCATCCGTCCTACTCTTCCAATCCAGCATCAGCAGACTTCTTGCTCTTTACCAAGGTGAAAACTGTCCTCAAAGGAAAGTGATTAGCATTTGAATTAGTATTAGGCAAACAATGCAAGAAAGCAAGCTTACGCAGCATCAGCAAAAAAAAAAAAAAACCTCCCACTTCACCTCTCCATTTGTTTTGAATGCCTGTCCAGCTCAACCTGATTGAGGTTTATAAAGCTTTGAATGGATTGAGCATGCTCAATGCTGATGAGATTCTTCCTCTTGCTCAGAATAATCACCTGAGAGGGCATAAATTCAAATTGAGGAAAGACAGATGTAGGAAAGATGTGCGGAAGTTTGCCTTTAGCCAGCAGGTAGTTGGTTGGTGGAACAGACTTCCATCCTTAGTTGTGGAAGTTGTTAGCCTAAATAAATTTAAGGCTGAGCTGGACAGGTATTTGGAACGAACGGAGGGGTGAAATGGGAACTGTTTTTTTTTTTTTTTTTTTTTTTCCTTGGCTGATACTGCATAAGCTTGCTTTCTTGCATCATATGCCTCTACTAATGCTAACCTTAAATTTATTTAGGCTCTCAACTTCCACAACAAAAGATGGAAGTCTGTTCCACCAATCAAATACCCGCTGGCTAAAGGCATATTTCTGCATATATATTCTACAACTGTCTTTCCTCAATTTTAATCTATGTCCCTTCAGGTTCTTAATCTGAGCAAGAGGAAGAATAGCATCAGCATTCAGCTTGCTTAACCCATTCAAGGACTTATAAACCTCAGTCAGATCACCGCGCATGTGCCTACTCTCCAGGTGCTGCAATTTGTGGTAAGAGCACCCGTTTGTTCTCCTTGCCAATCTTGTTGCCCTTCTTTGTACTCGTTCTACCAACTCTACATCCTTCGTAAAATGAGGCCTCCAGACATGTACACAGTACTCAAGGTGTGGCCTGACCATTGCCTTGCACAAAGGGATAATCACTTGCCTGTCCCTGCTAGCAAAATTCCTATATATAATTGACAAGACTCCATGACGTGCCCTGGCATCCTGTCTGCACTGCTTAGCTAACTTCATATCTGACTGCACAATTACCCCCAGGTCTTTTCCACTTCCCTGACTGTAGTACGACAGTTGGTACATTTCTCTTGGGTTATTGCTACCCATATGCAGTACTTTGCATTTATCAATGTTAAACTTCATTTGCCACTTCTCAGCCCATTTTCCCAACTTATCTAGATCAGGTTGGAGTAGCATACTGTCTTTCCTGTCGTTAACAACCCTGCCAACCTTTGTATCATCTGCTAAATTCGATATTAAGGCTGATATACCTTCATCCGTATCATTGATGAATGCAATAAAACAGCAATGGTCCAGCACCAAACCCTGGGGAACTCTACTAATAACATTCGTCCAAGAAGAGCAATGTCCATTGATTACCACTCTGTTTTCTCCCACTCAACCATTCCTTTATCTATTGTAGCAACTTATGCTTAATGCCATACTGCTCCAATTTATGGAACAGTCTTCCATGTGCAACAGCATCAAAACTTTCCTGAAATACAAGTATATGATATCAAAATTATTTTTTGCATCCTGTTCTTTTGTGACCATATCGTAGTATCCAATCAAATTGATCAGACAAGACCTCTCTTTAACAAACCCATGGTGTGACTTAACTATTACTGAAGTCTTATCTAGATGATCCTGCAATGCTTCTTTAACCAGTGACACCATTATGGCAGGACTACATGATCCTGCAATGCTTCTTTAACCAGTGACTCCATTATGGCAGGACTAGATGATCCTGCAATGCTTCTTTAACCAGTGACTCCATTGTGTCACCGGCGCCTCCGTAGCCAGGTGGGCAGGAGCAGCAGTGCGTAGCACATGCTTCTTGATTAGACCTGGGTTCGGGCCCATGAGCCACCAAATACGGAGGATGCGGAAAGGTCAGGAATGACCACCGCATATCCCCGGAGCAATATGGCCTTAGTTGCTAATGCTCCTAAAAACCAAATAACAACAAATAACACCATTGTGTCACCTGTTGAACCACCTTTGTGAATTGGAGATACATTTGCACATCTCTAGTCCATGGGGACCTCCCCTGAATCCAAGGAAGCTCTCATAATTATGGCTAAGGGTTTGCTTACTTCCTTTGCTGCCTCCTTTAATATAACTGGATAGATCCTGTCCACCCCAGGTGCCTTCCTTATGTTTAACTTCAACAGTTCCTCCTCCATTTTTCTCTCAGTTATTACAAAGTCACTTAGCTCCCTGTTAGAGTTTGATAAACTTCTGGCATTCCCCTCCTTGAGTAACTCCTCATGTGTGAATGTAGATGCAGAATACTCATTCAGTTTATCAGCTACCTGGGCATGATCATCAATAGTCAATCCATCTATGTTAAGTGGTCCAATCTGGTTCATCCCTTTCCTTCTAGAGTTCACATAAGTAAAGAATTCTTTGCTGTTTTTCTTTGCATCCTTTGTCAAACATTTCTCGTAATCTGCCTTCATCTGCCTAACCACCTTGATTACAGACTATAAAATAGTCTGTAATCAAGTCACAGTTATTTGTGACTTGATTACAGACTATTTTATATGTGTCATAGGCTTCTGTGTCACATGATAATTTATATGCATCCCATATGTTTATACTATGCCACGAGCCTCATTAATTCATCTGACATCCATTTAGGCATAAACCTTGAACAGTATTTCTTAGTTGGGATGAAAAGCCAAGTACCCTCCAAGATTAAATCCCTGAATGCTTCCCATTTAGAATTCAACGTTGTAACATCATCAATTGATCCCACCGTATAGAATTTAAAAACTGTCTAAGGCCCCTGTAGTCAACTTTATGAAAGCAAAAGCCCTTCCCTTTACCCGTGATGGTATTTAGATCATTAAGTAAATGACACATCAGTACATTGTGAACACTGCCACCCAGTGTTAATTTATCTGCAAATTCTTAATGCATAAATAATCACTGCTGATTATCAGATGAACAGTATTATTCCCTCTGGTGCATCTTCAACATGTTGCTGTAGAAAACTGTCATCCAATAAATCCACAAATGCCTTGCTAGTGTGCAAATGACCAATTCACAAGTTCCAGTCAATATCTGGAAAGTTAAAATTCCCCATTATAGGACATTCTGATTTATTGGCCAACTACTTCTCTGCACAATTTTTCATTATACTCATCAGATTCATTAGGCCTATAACACACACACCTACTCTCATTTTCCATTTCCCAGTTCTTATGTCACCAAACTGACTCAACATTTCTTTGTCCACCAATGTCAATTGGATGCATTTCCTTAGATTTTATGTATTTCTTAACTAACAGAATAATCCCTCTTTCCTTCCTGTCCTGTCTATCCTTTCTGTACACATTGTACTCTTCAAATTCCAATTCTGCACTGCTTATATCTGCCATACGACATCTCTGATATCCCAACATTATCAGTCTTTGATATCGTGACCAGCACTTCAAACTCTTCAAATTTATTAACTATACTCCTAGCAATGGTGTACATCAAATTATAGATGTGCCTCTTTCGACTCTTGGCACCTCTGTAGCCAGGTGAGCGGGAGCAGCAGTGCATAGCACACGCTTCTTGATTAGTCCGGGGTTCAAGCCCGTGACCACCACCAAATACGGAGGATGCAGAAAGGTCAGGGAATGACCACCCGCATATCCCTGGAGCAATATGGCCTTAGTTGCTAATGCTCCTAAAAACCAAAATAACTAACTTTCTACTCTTAATCACAGCCCATGTATTTGCTTGTTTCACTATGACTCCCAGCAGTCCTGAAAATCTCCAGCACCTTGCTTTCCAGGCTGCTGCTCATTCTAATAGAAGCAGTGCAAGAATCACTTTTAACTCTGCCTTCAGCCACTGTTAATCTATTAGTCTGTGAATCCCCCCAAGCTAGCAGTTTTCCAACCTACCTAACACTGCCTTGATTGCATCAGCAAATATTCTTGCACCCTTTCTATTTAAGTGTACCCCATCCCTGTAGAGGCAGTCTCTCATGTCAACAACACAGACTACACTGAAAAAAATTCTACTTCATGAGCCTTGCACAATCTCTCCAGGGTCGAATTGATTGACAAGGCTCTCATCATATACACCCTCCTGTTGTGTCTGGGCAGAATTGCAGACACATTCACTTTCAATTCTAACTCGTGACTTTTTTTCAACATTGACCTGTACTTGTTGAGTAAATCTGCAGATCTCTTACTCTTAATGTCATTAGTTCCGCCGTTCACAATAATATCAACTTTTGTGCCTTTAAAAGATGATATCTGCACAATGCCATCAACTTTTGCCCCTGGTAGACATACCCTGGTCCTGTTCTACCTATCCTTCTTGCATAGTATATTCCCTGTGTCCCTCAGAACATTGAGAACAAAGAAAAACATAACCAATTATCTCTTTGGACACCATTGCTGACTCTTTCCAGAAATTTTAGAATGGTGTAATAAGTGCATTCAATCAGGCAGTTACTTTGAATAAAAATAAAACCATTTTTGAGCTCCTTCACTTTGTGTTCTTTTTTGCATCAGCCCAGGAACTTTATTGTCACACCTCATATACAGTTGAAGTGTTTTCCATATTTCTACCACATTGATACACATCATACATACACATACAGAAGTACAGTGGATTCTGGTTATTTGGGACACATTGGGACTAGTGCACTTTGGCCCAATTAAGCGGCTGTCCCAATTATATGAAGTTCCATGTAAATAGTTAAAAATACAGTGGATCTCATGTGGTCCATCGTGAGATGACTCACTATAGTAAAATACTGTTCACCATATGATATCTAGTAAGTGCTGGTCATTGTGATCACGCTTGTGAATTGAATTTTAATTCTATTAAATGGCGATTCTAATAAGTGAAAATAGGAGGAATATTATCCACAGGCTATAAAAGTAAATGTATATTAACCACAAATTTGCACTTTATTACCTTCAAATTAAAAAATTAAATGATGCATGAAAATCAGAAGAATATTTTCCATAGGTTAACAAAATAAAAATAGATTTACGCTTATGTGCATAGTTTATTTAATACGTACTGTAATATGTATATACTAGCTAGTTGATATTTCTGTTCACTGGCATTTTGAGGGGGGGGGTTAAAATTTAAAACAGTAAAAAAGATAAGCAATGAATAACAAAGACACGGCACACACAAATTGCAACTAACATGATATGTGCAAGTGAGAATGGAGTAACAAGTTACTTTAAGGTTAGGGGCTTAAAATTTAAAACAGTAAAAAAGATTACAGTAAATAAAACAGTAAATAAAAAAAAGGGTTGAATTTGAAAGTGTCTGCAATTCTGCCCAGACACGATAGGAGGGAGTATATGATGAGAGCCTTGTCGATCAATTCGGCCCTGGAAAGATTGTGCAAGGCTCAAGGGGTAGAATTTTTTTCCGCCTGGACTGTACTTGTTAACAGGAGAGACTGTTTCTACAGGGATGGGATACACTTAAATAGAAAGGGTGCAAGAATATTTGCTGATGCTAACAAGGCAGTGTTAAGTGGGTCGGAAAACTGCTAGCTTGGGAGGATACAAAGAGTAATAGATTAACAGTAGCCACTGCCAGAGGTGAAAGTGATTCTTGCACTGCTTCTATTGGAATGAGCAGAAGCCTGGAAAAACAAGATGCAGGATATTTCAGAGACTTCTGGGAGTCATTGCGGTACAAGTAAACACATGGGTTGTGTTAGGGTAGCTAAGAATAGAAACAGGTGCATGTATATTTGCGTGTACACCAATGCTAGAAGTTTGGTAAATAAATTTGATGAATTTGAGGTATTGCTCAAAGCGTCAAAGGCAGATATTGTTGGGATATCAGAGACGTGGTGTCACACAGATATAAGGAATGCATAACTGGAATTTGGGGAGTACAACATCTACAGAAAGGATAGACAGGATAGGAAGGGAGGAGGGGTTATGCTATTAGTTAAGAAACACATAAAATCCAAGGAAGTGAAGCCAGTTGACATCGCAGGACAGTGCGTGCAGTGTCGAGTCAGTTTGGTGTGACATAAGCATTGGGAGATCAAAATTGAGAGTAGGAGTGTGCTATATGCCTAATGACTCTGATGAGTATAATAAGAAACTGTACAGGGAAATAGTGGGCCAGTACATCAGAGAGTCTTATAATGGGGGATTTTAATTTCCCAGATATTGACTGGAATTTGTGGGTTGGTCACTCACACACCAGCAAGGCTTTTGTGGATTTATTAGATGATTGTTTTCTACATCAGCATATTCGGGAGGCAACTAGAGGGAGTAATACTCTTGATTTGATTATCAGTAGTGATTCTTCATGCATTAAGAATCTGCAGTTAAAGGAACCACTAGGTGACAGTGATCACAGTGTGCTGAAGTGGGATTTACTCAAAGAGGTAACTACCATCAGGGGGAAAAGGAAAGGGTTATTGCTTTCGTAAAGGCGACTACGATGGTCTGAGACAGTATTTAAATTCTATACAGTGGGACCAACTGAAGATGTTACCAACAGCAAATTCAAAATGGAAAGCATTCAAAGAACTTATCTTGGAAGCTACTAGGCTTTACATACCAACTAAGAAATATTGTTCAAGGTCTAAATGGATGTCAGATGAACTAATGCGACATATGGCAGAGAATAAAAATGCATGGGATACATATAAATTAACACGTGACACAGAAGCCTATGATAGATACAAGTTGATCTGTAACCAAGTTACAAAGGAGGTTAGGTAGGCAAAGGCAGATTACGAGAAATCTTTGGCAAGGGATGCAAAGAAAAACAGCAAAGAGTTCTTTACTTATGTAAACTCTAGAAGGAAGAGGTTGAATCAGATTGGTCCACTTGATATCGATGGGTCAACTGTTGATGATCCTGCTCAGGTAGCTAACAAACTAAATGAATATTTTGCATCAACATTCACACATGAGGAGTTATTCAGCGAGGGGAATGCCAGAGGTGTATTCAACTCTGGCAGTAAGCTAGAGAATCTTGTAATAACTGAGAGTAAAGTGGAGGAGAAATTGTTGAAGATAAACACAAGAAAGGCACCTGGGGTGGATGGGATCTATCCAGTTATATTAAAGGAGGCAGCAAGGAAGTAAACAAACCCTTAGCCATAATATGAGAGCTTCCTTGGACTCAGGGGAGGTACCCACAGACTGGAGTTGTGCAAATGTGACCCCCCCCAATTCACAACGGAGGATCAAAGGCCAACACAAGTAATTATAGACCTGTGCCAGGAAAATTAATGGAGGCACTAGTTAAAGAAGCACAGTAGGATCATCTAGACAAGACTTAAGTTATAGCTCGGACACAGCATGGTTTTGTTAAGGGGAAGTCTTGCCTGACCAATTTGATTGGATACTATGATGCAGTCACAAAAGGAATAACTTTGATATTATATACTTGGATCTTAGAAAGGCTTTTGATACTGTTGCACATGGAAGACTGCTGCACAAATTGGAGCAGTGTGGCATTGGAGGCAAATTGCAGCTATGGATAAAGGAGTGGTTGAGGGGGAGAAGACAGAGATTAGTAATCAATGGACACTGCTGATCATGGACTAATGTTATTAGTGGAGTCCCTCAGGGTTCAGTGTTGGGTCCATTATTGTTTTCTGTATTTATAAATGATATTGATGATGGTATATCAAGCTTAGTGTCCAAGTTTGCAGACGATACAAAGGTTGGCAGGGTTGTGAAGGACACCACTGACACTATGCTGTTACAACAGGATCTGGAAAGGTTGAGCAGATGGGCTGAAAGGTGACAAATGAAGTTTAACATTGACAAATGTAAAGTACTACATATGGGAAACAGCAACCCCAGAGCAATGTATCAACTCTATGGTACTACACTGACAGTGGTAGAGAATGAAAAGGACCTGGGGGTAATTGTGCAAGCAGATATGAAGTTCTCTGAGCAGTGCAGATGGGCTGCAAGAGTAGCTCATGGTGTCTTGTCAGTGATATACAGGAATTTTTCTAGCAAGGATAAGGAGGTGATTATTCCCTTGTATAAGGCAATGGTCAGGCTACACCTTGAGTACTGTATACAGGTCTGGAGGCCTCATATCAAGAAGGATGTAGAGCTGCTGGAACGAGTACAGAGAAGGGCAACAAGATTAGTGAATGGAACAAAGGGGTACTCTTACGAAGAAAGGCTTAAGTTTTGCAAATTACAATGTCTGGAGACTAGGCATCAGCGAGGTGATCTGATAGAGATGTATAAAACCTTGAATGGCTTGAGCATGCTCAATGCTGATGGGATTCTTCCTCTTGCTCAGAATAATCACCTGAGAGGGCATAAATTCAAATTGAGGAAAGACAGATGTAGGATAGATGTGTGGAAATTTGCCTTTAGCCAGCAGGCAGTTGGTTGGTGGAACAGACTTCTATCCCTTGTTGTGGAAGTTGATAGCCTAAATAAATTTAAGGCTCAGCTGTACAGGTATTTCGAAAGAACGGAGGGGGTGAAGTGGAAGTGGGGTTTTTTTTTTTTTTGGCTGATGCTGAATAAGCTTGCTTTCTTGCATCATATGCCTCCACTAATGCTAATGATAAAGATAAGCAATGCAACTAACATGATATGTGCAAGTGAGAACGGAGCAAGTTACAAAGCTTAAAAAATAGGAATGAAGAGAAGATTCTGAAAATTTATTTATGATTTTTTATATGATTGCAGATTTCATGGAAAGGGAAACGTTTCACCATAATAACGTAAAAATCCATGGAATTTCAGCTATTGGTATTATAGCAAGGTTAATAAGATAGAGTTTACTTCCTATTTATAATAGATTGCACTAACAGAAAAGCCCAATAAACTAGAAACTGCTAATTGTTTTATGGTTTGTGACCTCTAGAAATCCAACCGGACCATGTAGTGTGGTAGGAGACAATCATAGAGTGATCTTGAGTGCTGCGGTCTCCTGCCTTGATTAAACAGCATGTTGATTAAACACCAATTAAGTGAAGAAAACCCTGGCTATTTTCTCCATTAGGTTTTGTTCTTTTAAGATTTGTCCCAAATAAACGGCTGCCCCTATTAACTAGTGGCCCAAATAACCGGAATCCACTCTATGTGATATATGCTATATATATCTAGCAGTGAGGATCACTTCTCCCAAACCAAGTATAAGAAAAATTCTCTCCTATTTATCTCATCTTAGTGATAAGCAGCAACTAGTTAGATTCTGCTCGATTCCAGGACATTCTGGAATTCCAGGAAATGAGCAGGCCGGACAAGCTGCAAAAAAATCCAAATATTTCCTTTTCTAATAAACCACCAGGTACCATATAATGATTACGTACCTGTTATTAGACAAACCAGCAAAACTGAATCAGTTAAAATCTGGAAAAATCAAACAAATAACAAATTATATTAAATGTAACAAGAATCCAAATAATGGAAGTCAACCTTTTCTCTAACAGACATGAAGAAGTCATCCTTGTCAGGCTACATATTGGGCACCCACACCTGATACACACTTTTCTCCTGATGAAAGATGATCCTCCCCAGTATCACAAATGCCATTCTCATCTAACAGTTTGGCACATAATAGCCTTAGATGCTGATGTGCCATAAAACTCCAACCAACCATCTAACAGTAAATTACTTTTTAATAGAATATCCATTTTATGATAATATAATCATAAAATAATCAATCATATGTACTGTCATGAGTTTTTCTAATTCTGCAGGCATTTTTGGAGATAATTCCAACAATAATGACATTTTTACAATCTTTAAATTAGTGAACTCCACAAATCACATTTAATATAACTTGAATGTGCTGATAGCAAAATAACGGACAGCCACAGTAGCTTTAGCTCCAAAAATACCCGAATAACAACAATGATAGAAGTAATTCTATATTTCAGTGACAGCTAAAACAATGAGAGAGAGACATTGTTACGCTATATAACAAATTTTCAAAGTTTTATTTGCATTTCTTGGTGTTTTCTTTATGAATTTGGATATGCTGATTCTGTATATGGCTTTAGTTTTAGTAAAGCATCAAAGATTTTCCCAGAAAAGAAAGAAAAGTAAATATGGAAGAATACTATATCAGATTTTATATGTTTGTAACAAGAATTGATCAGCGTATATTCCTACTATGAATTAACACAGATTTCAATCTTATGAGGCTCTTGAATTGTATTTGAAAAGACTCCACTCTTCCTGATTGTGACTAATACCAATTTCTTCATAAAGATTACAAATCAAAGAATAATACAGGATTCTACAGTAATGTAAAAATATACATAAGTTGTGCCTTTTTTTCTCTATGGATGTTTTGAAGCTGGAATCCAGTAGGTTCCACTCTTTGAACAAGATGTCATGAAATCTGCATTGGATTTGGTTGGATCCAAGTCCCTCATTAAGTCATCCAGTCCTTGCTGATTAGGAAGTGACAGGCTTCTAAGATGTAATTCTATATATCTTTTTCACCAGATACTTCATCCAGTTTTGAAGGGTTTTTTTGGAAGGCAGCATTGGTAATTGGCAAGCCTTCGTTGTGTGGCACCAGAACAATAGAACTCAGTATGTTGGGATTAACTATAGCATTTCAATCTGCAGGATTTTTAAGCTTTACTATATTTACCATACTGTTTCTGTTTTCTTGATGGTTTGTAGGTTCTCTTCATATTCATGGCATAGCAAAAGACATGTGTAGCACTTACGCCCACCACAAAATTATCCATCTAATGTTGTCCTGTAACTACTATAGCAGAAATGAGGCTCCCAACAGCTTGTATTGGTTACCCATAGGCATTTCAAAATTGGCTTCACTTTTACTGAAAAATTTGCTGTCACCACCACCACCACCCCAAATGCTTTATTTCATCTGCTTGGAACCTATATAATATTCACAAACATAGCAGAACAAATGTGGAAATAACTTACACCATCATTTGGTACCCATAGCAATTGCAAAAAAAAAAAAAAAACCCACCCATTATATGAATACTACAGACTCATAAATTTTACCTTTTTTTTAAAAAAGTAAAAAAAGTAATGATAAATTTAAAAAAAAATTGAATTTTTTGCTGTATTGGTATGCAGTTTTGTAATACTTGTAGTTGACACATATACATAAATCCTTCAATTTTCCATCAAAATATTAGCACTAGAAAAAACCAGTGACATCATTAGATACTTTTTTGTATTTTCTTAAATGAAAGTAAAAATTTTAAAACACTTAACTTTTTTATACACTGGTGTGCAAAACTTAAGGACCAGTCAAGTTTTCACCTGTAGCTTCTCATAGGAGTGGCCTGGATATGGGAAAAGCTTACCAAAGAAACCTCGTGAGGTACAGAAATGATGAAGGAAACAACACCGACACAACAACTGAAACAAAACGGTACAGAGGGACTTTATTCAAAAATTGCAACATTGCACTGGCTGCCATAAACAGATGCATCACTGCCAAAGATGGAACGAAGGGAAGAGGTGGTCCTCAGTAGGAGATATGGCCACCTCTAATATCGATGCAGGCTTTGCACTGCCTGTCCATACTTAGAACAGTGTTGTTGATAAGTTCTTGTGGTAACATCGTCCATTCCTCTGTCAGCGCCATCTTTAGCTGGTGAACATTTTCTGGTGGGTGTGGAAGTGCCACTAGGCGTCTCCCCAGAGCATCCCATATGTGTTCGATGAGATTTAGATCGGCGGGAACGGGCAGGCCAATCCATACGAACAATGTCCTCACTTTCCAAAAGTATATCAACAGCTGCAGTGCGATGGGGTGTGGCTTTATCATGCACAAACATGAACTTGGGGCCAATGGCACCTTGGAACAGACGCACACGGGGAAGGATAACCTCAGTACAGTAGCATACACTGGTTACAGTACCGCCTTCCAGTATCTGGAGTTGCGTACGTCCATCCAAGATAACGCCTCCCCAGACGAGAACACCTCAACCGCCGTATCGATCCCTTTCAGTGATGTTTGCGGGGTAATACCATGTGCCAGCCTCTCGCCAGATTAGCTGATATCCAGAATTGCTGCTGAGACCAAATCTACTCTCATCAGTAAAGAGTACCTTACCCAAGTGCCTGCCTGGCAACCCAAAGGTTGCGGGTTCGAATCCCGCCACGGGCTTGGATCAGAGTAAAATGCAAAAACTATGGGAGGTGCATTATGGCCACAGAAGCTGATGTGCTAACAACTAAAAAACAAACAAACAGTACCTTACCCCATTGTGCTGCTGTCCAGTCATTGTGTTCGATACACCACTGTAAACGGCGTCTCTGATGGGCAGGTGTTAAAGGGACACGGCGTACTGGCCGTTGGGCAAACAGTCCACCTTTGTGGAGTCCCATGGCCACAGTAAACTGCGATATCCTATATCCTGTGCTCCTAACTCCTGTGCAGCTGGTTTGCAATGGATCCCGCTGTCTGGTGTCAGTCCCTCTTGGCCTGTGGGAGTATATAGCGGTCATCACTGGGCATTGTTTTTCGTGGACAACCACTACTGGTCCTTCGAACAGCTGTACCTGTCTTTCTGAAAGCCGACCATGCACGTGAGATGATGCTATTAGCATTAGTAGAGGCATATGATGCAAGAAAGCAAGCTTATTCAGCATCAGCCAAAAAAAAAAAAAAAAAAAAAACACAACCACTACTCCCATTTCACCCCTCCGTTCGTTCGAAATACCTGTCCAGCTGAGCCTTAAATTTGTTTAGGCTATCAACTTCAACAACAAGTGATGGAAGTCTATTCCACAAATCAACTGCCCGCTGGCTAAAGGCAAATTTCCACACATCTATCCGACATCCGTCCTTCCTCAATTTGAATTTATGCCCTCTCAGGTGATTATTCTGAGCAAGAGGAAGAATCCCATCGGCATTGAGCATGCTCAAGCCATTCAAAGCCTTATACACCTCTATCAGATCACCTCGCCGATGCCTAGTCTCCAGACTCTGTAATTTGCAAAACTTAAGCCTTTCTTCGTAAGAGCAACCCTTTGTTCCATTCACTAATCTTGTTGCCCTTCTCTGTACTCGTTCCAGCAGCTCTACATCCTTCTTGAAATGAGGCCTCCAGACCTGTATACAGTACTCAAGGTGTGGCCTGACCGATTCCTTATAGACAAGGGAATAATCACATCCCTGTCCCTGCTAGAAAAATTCCTGTATATCATTGACAAGACACCATGAGCTACTCTTGCAGCTCGTCTGCACTGCTCAGAGAACTTCATATCTGCCTGCACAATTACCCCCAGGTCCTTTTCATTCTCTGCCACTGTCAGCGTAGTACCACAGAGTTGATACGTTGATCTGGGGTTACTGTTTCCCATATGTAGTACTCTACATTTGTCAATGTTAAACTTCATTTGCCACCTCTCAGCCCATCTGCTCAACCTTTCCAGATCCTGTTGCAGCAGCATAGCATCAGTAGTGTCCTTAACAGCCCTGCCAACCTTTGTATCGTCTGCAAACTTGGACATTAAGCTTGATATACCATCATCAATATCATTTATAAATACAGAAAACAACAATGGACCCAACACTGAACCCTGAGGAACTCCACTAATAACATTAGTCCACGTTGATCAGTGTCCATTGATTACCACTCTCTGTCTTCTGCCACTCAACCATCCCTTTATCCATAGCAGCAATTTGCCTCCAATGCCACACTGCTCCAATTTGTGCAGCAGTCTTCCATGCGCAACAGTATCAAAAGCCTTTCTAAGATCCAAATATATAATATCAAAGTTATTCCCTGCATCCAGTTCTTTTGTGACTACATCATAGTATCCAATCAAATTGGTCAGACAAGACCTGCCCTTAACAAAACCATGCTGTGTCTGAGCTATAACTGAATTCTTGTCCAGATGATCCTGCAGTGCTTCTTTAACCAGTGCCTCCATTAATTTTCCTGGAACCGAAGTTAAACTAACAGGTCTATAATTACTTGTGTCAGCCTTTGATCCTCCTTTGTGAATTGGGGTTACATTTGCACATCTCCAGTCTATGGGTACCTACCCTGAGTCCAAAGAAGCTCTCATAATTATGGCTAGGGGTTTGCTTACTTCCTTTGCTGCCTCCTTTAATATAACTGGATAGAGCCCATCCACCCCAGGCACCTTTCTTGTGTTTATCTTCAACAATTTCTCCTCCACTTTCCTCTCAGTTATTAGAAAATCATCTAGCTCACTGCCAATGTTTACTTCACCTATGACATTCCCCTTCCTGAATAACTCCTCATGTGTGAATGTAGATGCAAAATACTCATTTAGATTGTTAGCCACCTGAGCAGGATCCTCAACTGTTGAACCATCAACATCCAGTGGACCAATCTGATTCATCCCTTTCCTTCTTGAGTTTAAATAGGTAAAGAACTCTTTTCTGTTTTTCTTTGCATCCTTTGCCAAGGATTTCTCATAATCTGCCTTTGCCTGCCTAATCTCCTTTGTGACTTGGTTACAGACCAACTTATATCTATCATAGGCTTCCATGTCACCCATTAATTTGTATGTATCCCATGCATTTTTCTTCTCTGCCATATGTCTCATTAGTTCATCTGACAACCATTTAGGCCTGAACCTTGAACAATATTTCTTGGTTGGTATGTAAAGCCTGGTAGCTTCCAAGATTAGTTCCTTGAATGCTTCCCATTTTGAATTTGCTGTTGGTAACATCATCAGTTGGTCCCACTGTATAGAATTTAAATACTGTCTCAGACCATCATAGTCGCCTTTACGAAAGCAAAAACCCTTCCCTTTACCTCTGATGGTAGTTACCTCCTTGAGTAAATCCCACTTCAGCACACTGTGATCACTGCCACCTAGTGGTTCCTTTATCTGCAGATTCTTAATGCATGAAGAATCACTACTGATAATCAAATCAAGAGTATTACTCCCTCTAGTTGCCTCCCGAACATGCTGGTGTAGAAAACAATCATCCAATAAATCCACAAAAGCCTTGCTAGTGTGTGAGTGACCAACCCACAAATTCCAGTCAATATCTGGGAAATTAAAATCCCCCATTATAAGACTCTCTGATTTACTGGCCCATTCTATTTCCCTGTACAGTATCTTATTATACTCATCAGAGTCATTAGGCCTATAGCACACTCCTACTCTCAATTTTGATTTACCTATGCTTACGTCACACCAAACTGACTTGAAACTGCACGCACTGTCCTGCGATGTCGACTGGCTTCACTTCCTTGGATTTTATGTGTTTTTTAACTAATAGGATGTTTTTTAACTAATAATTTTTTAACTAATAACAGTATCACCCATAGTTAACTTTTAACTATGGGTGATACTGAACTCTGCAGCCACACTCCTCGCACGTTGACCTTCCTCGAGCTTCCCAATTATTCAACCCCAGGTAAAGTCATCCAGATGTTGTCTACTGACCATTTCGTTGTCTGTAGCACTGTATGAAACCAATCAAACGTCTGTAACAATCGTGCTCACCATTCCGTAATTTGCACATAAATGCTGAACTGCTGCTTTTATCTGTTTATGTGAGCCCTCTCGTCATGATTAAGATTTTTGCATGTGCGTCAGCTTTTTACTGAATGGCCACAGTTATGCAAATTGCCACAGGCTGTTTTGTTTGATTTTGTGGTTGTAACTGTTAGAAATA
This sequence comes from Mastigoproctus giganteus, assembly GCF_048544385.1. NCBI lineage: Eukaryota > Metazoa > Arthropoda > Arachnida > Uropygi > Thelyphonidae > Mastigoproctus > Mastigoproctus giganteus. The sequence goes on from NC_143580.1 coordinate 174,238,599, forward strand.
GTGTTGGTCCTTAAGTTTTGCACACCAGTGTATATGGTATAAAAAACAAAAAAAAAAAAAAAACTGTACATTGGAACTTTTTTAAAATATAAACAACCCAGGGATGAACATTCAGTTCACTCCTAGGTTTATATTTTTGGAAAAAAGACCTTGCAATCATTACAACTTTAACTTGAAAAGGTGCCATCATATGTTATCCTAAACTGATTGTAACGAATTCTATTGTCAGTATTTATCTAGTCACAAGATACAGTGCCAATTTTTCCAGTTTTGAATTTTTTGCTTTGAGTTCTCATAAAGCAAGAACGCTCTTGAAGTATACCTGTCTTTCATAGAAATTGTTTCATCAAAGTACAAAGTGTTAATAAATATGTCAAGGTTAAAACAGTGTTTATCTAAGTAAAGATAACATTTGTGTGAGATATCTCTTAAAACAATGCAGAAGCTATATCTTCAGCATTTCTAGTGTTTAGTTTTTTTTTTTTTTTTTTTTTGAAATGTCTTAACCTATTTGTTCTCTAGCAGAAACTGTTCTTAATTTTCTTTATGCTTGGTGCTTTTGATAGTCTAATTCTTTTCATAATTATTTTTATTATTTGTCCTCTGCTTTAGATTTTACAGTTGAGTCAGTTCTGATATTATTAACTTTTGATAATTTAGCCATCATTTAAGTATGGAATTACTGTTAAGTTGTTCAATACAAAATAACAGGTCGGAGTAAAAACTGTTTTTGGATATTCCTAATTTCATTTTTGGTTGCTGAAATTATTTTCATTTACTGTATGTTCCAGTATGTAAGTCGTGCCTTCTATTTTTTTTTTTTTTTTGCCCTGAAAATTTGTTCCTACTCGTGCATTTGCCATTATAAGTCAGCCTTTTTTTTTTTTTTTTTTTTTTTTTCAGTCATTTGCATTTCATGTATTGGTATATTATAGTAAAATCTATATTAAAAACCAGTGTCTACTTTTGATTTCAGTTATTTCTGCTCTTACTTTTAAAATTTTATATTGTGATATTTTATTACACTACACAGTAAACTAACAAAAGCAGTAAACAGCACTCCCTTATGTAGAAGATGCTAAACTAGAACCCAGAGACTTGGACATCAATCTGACATCACTCTTTTTGATGATATATGAGTACACAAGAGGCTTAGATTAAATAGCTGAGTCATTCCTTGTTGCCTGCTTAGCACTGTCTACAGAGTAAAATTGGTTTCTCTGTAGATAGAAGTGAATTTTCTGTAAGAAATTGACACTCAAAAGTTTACTTTTTGAAAACTCCAGAAGTGAACCTGAAAACATGAATTGAACAAAATGTTTTTGTCCGGTGAAGAAGTGGAACAAACTTAGCTTTTGGGATGTGAGCAACAATGTATGTTTGTGTGTAAATATATATGTAATAAACTGTAAATATATTGGTACTATATTTACTATATTCACAAGCATGTGCTTAGTATTAGGAAGACTCACATCTCTCTGACACTAAGTGCATGCCTTTAATTCACACTTAGGATTTCATACCTGGCATATAAGTCAATCTTAAAATTAAATGATTTTTTTAGTGCTTCAAAGGTTGACTTATATGTTGGAATATATGGTATTTATTTTTATTATTTATTTATTTATTTCATGAAAAAGGTGCAGATGAATCTGCAGGTTGTAGTTAATTTTAAGGATTGATATAGAATTAGCTTTTTTTTTATGGCACATTATGCCATGCTATGCCAATTACTGATGCTACTAAGGCAGTGTTAGATGGGTCAGAAAACTGATAGCTTGTGGGGGGAGGTTCACAGACTAATAGATTAACAGTAGCCACAGCAGAAGTGAAAGTGATTCTTGCACTGCTTCTATTGGAATGAACAGCAGCCTGGAAAGCGAGTTACTGGAGATTTCAAGGGGACTGCTGAGAGTCATGTATATTTGCATGTATATTTGCAGGGGCATGTATATTTGCATGTACACTAATGCTAGGAATATAGTAAATAAATTCAATGAATTTCAGGTGCTGATGAAGACATCAAAGGCCGATATTCTTGGGATATCAGGTGTGGTGTCACACAGAGATAAGGAATGCAGAATTGAAATTTGGGGAGTACAATGTGTACAGAAAGAATAGACAGGGGTGGAGGGGTGATGCTGTTAGTTAAGAAACACATAAAACCTAAGGAAGTGCATCCAGTTGACATGGGTGGACAATGCAGTGTTGAGTCAGTTTGGTGTGACACTGGGAAAGGTAAAATGAGAGTAGGTGTGTGTGTGTGTGTGTGTTATAGGCCTAATGAACCTGATGAATATAATGAGCAGTTGCGCAGAGAAATAGAGTGGGCCAGTAAATCAGAATATCTTATAATGGGGGATTTTAACTTCCCAGATATATACTGGAACTGGTGGGTTAGTCACTCACACATTAGCAATAATTTTGTGGATTTATTGGATGATTGTTTTCTACAGCAGCATGTTCGAGAGGTAACTGGATGGAGTAATACTCTTGATCTGATTATCAGCAGTGATTATTCATGCATTAAGAATTTGCAGATAAAGGAACCACTAGGTGGCAGTGAACACAATGCACTGATGTGGGATTTACTCAAAGATGTAACTATCATCAGGGGTAAAGGGAAGAGTTTTTGCTTTCATAAAGGTGACTACAGTGGTCCCAGAGATTTCTTTGAATTCTGTACAGTGGGACCAACTGATGATGCTACCAAAACAGCAAATTCTAAATGGGAAGCATTCAAGGAATTAATCTGGTTAGCGACTAGGCTTTTCAGAAGAAATACTGTTCACGATTTAGGGCTAAATGGATATCAGATGAACTAATGAGACTTGTGGCACAGAAGAAAAATGCATGGGACGCATATAAATTATTAGGAGACACGGATGCCTGAGGTAGATATTAGATAGTCTGTAGGCAAGCAAAGGCAGATTATGAGAAATCTTTGGCAAAGGATGCGAAGAAAAACAGTAAAGACTTCTTTACTTATGTAAGCTCTAGAAGAAAGGGGATTAATCAGATTGGTCCACTTGACATCGACGGTTCAATTGTTGATGAACCTGCTGAGGTAGCTGACAAACTAAATGAGTATTTTGCATCTACATTCACACATAAGGAATTCTGTAGGAAAGTGGAGGCCAGAATCTTATCAAAGGCTCTAACAGGGAGTTAAATGATTTTGTAATAACTGAGAGCAAAGTGCAGGAGAAATTGCTGAAGTTATACATAAGGAAGGCACCTGCAGTGGATGGGATCTATCCAGTTTTAATAAAGGAGGCAGCAAAGGAAGTAAGCAGGCCCTTATCCATGATTATGAGGGCATCCTTGGACTCAGAGGAGGTCCCCATGGACTGGAGATATGCGAACGTATCCCTAAGGGCAGAAACACACTATTATCACATCACGTGAATCTCGTCATGTCCCTGCCACAGAGTACTACTCTGTGGTCCCTGTTTAATGTTAACTGCAAAGTCGGTCGGAGAAGAAACATCACTGTAACGTACAGTGGCCACATTAAAAATTTGATCTCGAAGTACTCATGCTTATGTTTGGGGTATTCATTCCTCGTTTAGGGGTACATGCATTAAATCTTAAAAGAAAACAGAACAATTTTAATTACAATCATTTTATTTCTATATTTTGTTGATTTTTATAAGTTTGTGGAATGCAATATTAGTCAAATTTTAATAAAACTAACCAAAGCATGGCCTGTGCTTTAATTCGTTTAATTCGGAAAATTTTATTGTTAGAGTTGGAAATACTAAAGGAAACTTTTTATAAATATTAACATCAAATGTTTTACATAATTGTTTATAATACATATTCAATATACCTGATTTATTTTATCGAAAAGAAAATATTTACCTAGCAACACTTCTCATTTGAGCGAATTTTCTTTAACAGTTTTCCATTTTTTTAGTGCATTTGTGTAAAATTCTTTGCAAGACATACTGTGATTGGTTTTCGGCAACAGTTCTCCTTCAACATTCTTATTAAATACTCGCTCACTAAAATGCATTAATACTTTGCCTCACTAAAATGCATTAATACGTTGCCTCACTAAAATGCATTTTAGTGAGGCAAAGCAAAACAAAATTAATGTTTTTTTCTGTATTACATACTTCGTATGCATTTAAAATTTTTATCGAAACATCTGTGGTATTTTTTAGGTCTTTTGTCGCAATATTTCTATGGAATGATTTCAACAGAACATATTGTTCATACAGCAAATCGACATTCATATTGGGAATTTTAAATAAAAAAAAAAAAGTTTGTTGCCTGAGCCTTAAGCCATTACAACGATAAAAAGAAGTCAAGTAGAATGTATAAGGTTACAAAGTAAGCATAATATGAATATTCTACAACCCTCTTTGTAAATAGGATAGAATGTTGCTTTTTTGAGTCTTTAATGGTTCATTTCAACAACAACTTTAACGTCAGTTAATTCTTTCTTCCTAAATAATCATCTCAATAGGGTGTTTTATGATTTCTGCTTTTTTCAAATGTTAAAAAAGAGTATCTTGGAAATTTTATTATACTTCCAAAATGGGTATGTCTGGCAACCTGTAACATTGTATATGTGTCATTCTCTTTGAGGAAAGCTGAAGCGAAATGAATTGCCACAGTTCATCCTCCTCTTCAGATTTTGAAGAAGATTTAGAAAATGCATGCGCTTCTCTTATAGGCACCTCTGTAGCCAGGTGGGAAGGAGCAGCAGTGCGTAGCACACGCTTCTTGATTAGACTGGGGTTTGAGCCCGTCACCACCAAATACAGAGGATGCGGAAAGGTCAAGGGAATGACCACCGCATATTCCCGGAGCAATATGGCTTTAGTTGCTAATGCTCCTAAAAACCAAATAACAAACAAACAAACAAGCTTCTCTTATAGCCGAGAAAACAAAAGAGTACACAATGGATACACGACATCAACTGGAAGAGAACAGAAAAAGGCGAATTCCATCATTTACTGCAGGACTTAGAAGAAGATGAAAATCGTTTCACGATGTACATACAGATGAATAAAGAAGAATTTAATTTCTTATATAATCCAATTAATTTTCTATTAGCATTTCCTACATTTTCCTCTTGTCATGTGGTCATGCCTGACGAAATTTCTGTTTGAACAAAAAAATCTGACTCCCTGACAATGTCATTAGGCCTTGAAGCCCGACGTGTTATCTTGTGAATTCAGCCACTCACACCAGTGCTCTCCGAGCAATACGCTAATTGTTAAATATAGCTCCCCCACATTTGACGTTAGATATGTATACGAGTGAAGCCTCGTGAAGTGACAATAGTGTGTTTCTGCCCTAATTCACAAAGGGAAATCGAAAGGTGACACAAGTAATTACAAACTTGTTAGCTTAACTTCTGTTCTAGGAAATTAATGGAGTCACTGGTTAAAGAAGCACTGCAGGGTCATCTAGACAAGACTGTAGTTGTAGTTCAGACACAGCATAGGTTTGTTAAGGGAAAGTTTTGTCTGACCAATTTGATTGGATACTATGATGTGGTTAGAAAGGAACTGGATGCTAAATATAATTTTGATATCATATACTTGGATTTTTGGAAAGCTCTTGTTGCACATGAAAGACTATTGTACTGTACAAGTTGGAGCAGTATGGCTTAAAGGCACGTTGCTACAATGGATAAAAGCATGGTTGAGTGGGAGAAGACTGAAATGGTAATCAATGGACATTGCTCTTCATGGACTAATTGCTTCTTGATTAGACCAGGGTTCGAGCCCATCACCACAAAATATGGAAAATGCGGAAAGGTCAGGGAATGACCACTGCATATCCCGGAGCAATATGGCCTTAGTTGCTAATGCTCCTAAAACCAAAACAACAACACTCATGGACTAATGTTATTAGTGGAGTTCCCAAGGGGTCAATGTCAGGCTCATTGTTGTTTTCTGCATTTATCAATGATATTGATGAAGGTATATAAAGCTTAATGTACAAGTTTGCAGACGATACGAATGTTGATAGGGTTGTTAATGATAGTAAAGACGGTATGCTGCTGCAACAGGATCTAGAAAAGTTGAGCAGATGGGCTGAGAGATGGCAACTGAATTTTAACATTGATAAATGCAAAGTAAAGTACTGCATATAGGTAGCAGTAACCACAGAGTAACATACCAAATGTGCGGTACTACACTCAAAATTGTGCAGTCAGATACAAAGTTTTCTGATCAGTACAGACAGGCAGCAAGAGTAGCTCATAGGGTATTGTCAATGATATATAGGAATTTTGCTAGCAGGGATATGGAGGTGATTATTCCCTTGTATAAGGCAATGGGTCAGGCCACACCTTGATTATTACATACAGGTCTGGGAGGCCTCATTTTAGGAAAGATGTTGAGCTACTAGAATGAGTACAGAGAAGAGCAACGATAATAGTGAGTGGAACAAAGGTTGCTGTTACCAAGATGTTACCAAGTTCTGCAAATTGCAGCATCTGGAGACTGGGAACCTGCAAGGTGATCTAATTGAGGTGTATAAAGCCTTGAATGGTTTGAGGAAGCTGAATGCTGATGGGATTCTTCCTCTTTCTCAGATTTCACACCTGAGGAGACATAATTCAAATTGAGGAACAACGGTTGTGGTATAGAGGTGCGGAATTATGCCTTTAGCCGGGTAGTTGATTGCTGGAACAAACTTCCATCTGTCATTGTAGTTGGCAGCTTAAATAAATTATAGGCTGAACTAGACAGACTTTTAGAGTGAATGAATAGGTGAAATGGGAATTTTAGACTTTTAGAGTGAATCGGTAGGTGAAACGGGAAATTTAGACTTTTAGAGTGAATCAATGGGTGAAACGGGAATTTTTTTTTTTTTCTTTTTTTAGCTGATGCTATATGAGCTTGCTTTCTTGCATCATATGCCTTTACTAATGCTAATGTAATTACTTACTCTTAAAATCATAATCACTCAGATAATAAGTTCCAAGTACACATAGCCATTTTTCGTATTTCTGCCTTTTAACATTTCAGTTTTAATCCAAAACTGAAATATCATAGATAATATCATACAAAATATCACACATTATGTGCATTAGCATTAGTAGAGGCATTCGATGCAAGAAAGCAAGCTTATGCAGCATCAGCAAAAAAAAAAAAAAAAAAAAAAAACCCGCTCCCATTTCGCCCCTCAGTTTATCCCAAATACCTGTCCAGCTCAGCCTTAAATTTATTTAGGTTATCAACTTCCACAACAAAAGATGGAAGTCTGTTCCACCAATCAACTACCCGCTGATTAAAGGCAAACTTCCGCACAATCTATCCTACAACTATCTTTCCTCAATTTGAATTTATGCCCTCTCAGGTGATTATTCTGAGCAAGAGGAAGAATCCCATCAGCATTGAGCATGGTCAAACCATTCAAGGCTTTATACACCTCAATTAGATCACCTTGCAGCTGCCTAGTCTCCAGACACTGTAATCTGCAAAACCTTTCTTCCTAAGAAAGGTTTTGCAGATTAAGCCTTAAGCCTTTCTTCCTAAGAGCAACCCTTCATTCCATTCACTAATCTTGTTGCCCTTCTTTGTACTCATTCCAACAGCCCTACATCCTTCTTAAAATGAGGCCTCCAGACCTGTATACAGTACTTGAGGTGTGCCTGACCATTGCCTTATACAGGGGGATAATCACCTCCTTATCCCTGCTAGAAAAATTCCTGTATATCATTGACAATATACAATGAGCTACTCTTGCAAACTGTCTGCACTGCTCAGAAAACTTTATATCTGCCTGCAAAAATACCCCCGGGTCCTTTTCATTCTCTACCACTGCCAGTGTTGTACCACAGAGTTGATACATTACTCTGGGGTTACTGCTTCCCATATGTAGTACTTTACATTTGTCAATGTTAAACTTCATTTGCCACCTCTCTGCCCATCTGCTCAACTTTTCTAGATCCTGTTGCAGCAGCGTACTGTCATTAGTGTCCTTAACAACCCTACCAACTTTCGTATCGTCTGCAAACTTGGACATTAAACTTGATATACCATCATCAATATCATTTATCAATACAGAAAACAACAATGAACCCAACATTGAACCCTGAGGAACTCCATTAATAACATTAATCAATGATGAGCAGTGTTCGTTGATTACCACTGTCTGTTTTCTCCCACTCAATCATACCTTTATCCATAGCAGCAATTTGCCTCCAATGCCACACTGCTCCAATTTGTTCAGCAGTCTTCTTGTGCAACAGTATCAAAAGCCTTTCTAAGATTCAAATATATGATATCAAAGTTATTCCCTGCACCCAGTTCCTTTGTGATCACATCACTGTTTCCAATCAAATTGGTCAGACAAGACTTCCCCTTAACAAAACCATGCTGTGTCCGAGCTATAACTGAAGTCTTGCCTAGGTGATCCTACGGTGCTTCTTTAACCAGTGCCTCCATTAATTTGCCTGAAACAGAAGTTAAACTAACAGGTCTATAATTACTTGTGTTGCCTTTGATCCTCCTTTGTGAATTGGGATCACATTTTCATATCTCCAGTCCATGGGTACCTCCCCTGAGTCCAAGGAAGCTCTCATAATTATGGCTAATGGTTTGCTGCCACCTTTAATATAACTGGATGGATCCCATCCACCTCGGGTGCCTTTTTTATGTTTATGTTCAACAATTTCTCCTCCATTTTTCTCTCAATTATTACAAAATCATCTAGCTCACTGCCAGAGTTTAATTCACCTCTGGCATTCTCCTCCCTGAATAACTCCTCATGTGTGAATGTAGATGCAAAATACTCATTTAGTTTGTTAGCCACCTGAGCAGGATCATCAACAGTTGAACCATCAATATCCAGTTGACCAATCTGATTCATCCCTTTCCTTCTAGAGTTTACATATGTAAAGAACTCTTTGATATTTTTCTTTGCATCCTTTGCCAAAGATTTCTCATAATCTGCCTTTGCCTGCCTATCCTCCTTTGTGACTTGGTTACAGACCAGCTTATATCTATCATAGGCTTCCATGTCACCCAGTAATTTATATCTATCCCATGTATTTTTCTTCTCTGCCACATGGCTCATTAGTTCATCTGACATCCATTTAGGCCTAAATCTTGAACAGTATTTCTTAGTTGGTATGTAAAACCTAGTAGCTTCCAAGATTAATTCTTTGAATGCCTCCCATTTTGAATTTGCTGTTGCTAACATCATCAGTTGGTCCCACCGTATAGAATTTAAATACTGTCTCAGATCTCCATAGTCGCCTTTGCGAAAGCAAAAACCCTTCCCTTTACCCCTGATGGTAGTTACCTCTTTGATTAAATCCCACTTCAGCACACTGTGATCACTGCCACCTAGTGGTTCCTTTATCTGCAGATTCTTAATACATGAAGAATCACTACTGATAATCAGATCAAGAGTATTACTCACTCTAGTTTCCTTCCGAACATGCTGATGTCATCCATGATGACATTATGGATAGTCATTTATTATGACCATTTCTTGATTGAAATTTTTGCAAGTATCCGTATAAGGTGTCATTTTGATTGAAAAAATTACCATATATTTCTTCTGTTTCTTCTGGATTGCTGTTGGATAATGTAAAATACAGCAGTTCAATAAAAAAAAGAACTGAACTGAACAGAATTCAGAAAAGTACTATCTCACGAGCTTACAAACCTTTCTGTACTGATGTCATTTGCAAGAGTTAATAAAACTCTTGCTGTTTGCACAGCATACTTGTGCTACCTATGTTTGTGTTGTAATTACCCTGAATAAGTTGTAACTACTGTATTATAAAATCCTCTTCCAAAATAATACTAATATTTACAAAAAATATGTACCGAGATATTTACTTTTGTAGTATATATTTTGTTGCTTTGTGTGCTTCTTTTTTTTTGGAATTTAAAGTCAATATTTAAGTAAAATGAAGTGGAAATTACTACTTCTGTTTGCATTAGAAAACTGCAGCAGAACTTAATTGAACAAATAATGGATGAAAATAATTTTGGGTTTAGTCATTAAAACCATACAGTGGTAATGGCTATAATATGCTGTACTTCCACATCATCTCAGTTAAAACCTCTTTGTAAAATTTAAGAGATTAAATGGAGTAAGTATTATCATACAGTTTATAAATAATTTTACTAGTAATTTTGTGATGATGTGCCATAAAACCTAATAATAATGTTAGAGTATGCTATTTAGTCAATAGGTCCTCCTCAACCTCCACCTAGATCACGAAAGACTGGAGGATGGGCCGAGGATATTCCAAGTTCTGCAAAACGGTAAGGTTTTTTTTATTTAAATATGTTATCTTAGAAGAAAATCTAGAAAAGAGAAAATAGTTTGCATATTGTTTTTAAAAAACAAAGTAAATATGCATTATTTTTCATTTTATCAATAAAAATTTGAATGAACTGTCTTCTTCTTCATGGAATAGCACATTGAGTGACAAGCATTTTCTAAAATGATCAGGCAGTTTTCTTAGTGATCTCATAGTGTGCTTTAAAGTTATATTTATTTCATTACATTTATTGTACTTACTCCTTTTTTCCTTACTTAAGTCTTTCTTTGTTACAAAGAGTCAGTATAGTTTGCAGAAAGGAAAGTAACCTTTCTTTTTCTCTGTTTTTTAAATTAACACAAATAAACCTACTACTTTCGCTGATGCTATCGAGACAATGTTAGGTGGTTCAGAAAAATGATAGCTTAGCGGGATACACATTCTAATAGATTAACTAGAGCTGCAGGCAGATGTGAAAATTATTCTTGCATACTTCTATTGGAACATGCAGCAGCCTGGAATAGCACATTGAGTGACAAGCATTTTCTAAAATGATCAGGCAGTTTTCTTAGTGATCTCATAGTGTGCTTTAAAGTTATATTTATTTCATTACATTTATTGTACTTACTCCTTTTTTCCTTACTTAAGTCTTTCTTTGTTACAAAGAGTCAGTATAGTTTGCAGAAAGGAAAGTAACCTTTCTTTTTCTCTGTTTTTTAAATTAACACAAATAAACCTACTACTTTCGCTGATGCTATCGAGACAATGTTAGGTGGTTCAGAAAAATGATAGCTTAGCGGGATACACATTCTAATAGATTAACTAGAGCTGCAGGCAGATGTGAAAATTATTCTTGCATACTTCTATTGGAACATGCAGCAGCCTGGAAAGCAAGGCGTCAGGGATTTCATGCCCTGCTGTGGGTTATTATGAAACAAGTAAATACATGGGCCATGTTAAATTAATAAGAATAAGAACAGGTGCATGTACACTAATGCTAGCAGCACGGTAAATACATTTGATGAATTTTAACTACTGATTAAGTTATCAAATGCAGACATTGTGTGGATATTGGAAACATGTTGATGCATAAGGGATGCAGAATTTGCATATAATATGTACAGAAAGGGCAGAACAGGAGGAGGAAGAGTTTACACTTTTGGTTAAGAAGCATAATAAATCTAAAGCAGTACCTTCAGTCACCATAAATGGCTAGTGCAATGTTAAGTCAGTTTAATGTGACATAAGCACTGAGAAAACAAAAATAAGAGTAAGAGTGTGTAATAGGCTTAATGACTGTGCTGAGAATATAGCAAACAACTGTACAGAAAAATGGAGTAGGCTAGTAAATCAGAATGTCTTATGGGAGATTTTAATTTTCCAGATATTGACTGGAATGTGTGGGTTGGTCACTCACACACTGGCATGAATTTTGTGGAGTTATTGGATGACTGTTTTCTACAGCTGGATGTTAGAGAGGCAACAAGTGGAAACAATACTCTTGATCTGATTGTCTGCAGTGATTCTTTATGCATTAAGAATCTGCAGGTAAAAGATCCTCTGGATCACCGTACCACTGTGTGCTGATGTGAGATTTACATAAAGACATAACTGCTGTCAAGGGTAAAGGAAAGAGCTTTTGCTTTCATAAGGGTGCTACAGCATCTCAAACAGTTTTCAAATTCTATACATTGGGACCCTCTAATGATGTTATTGTATTTTGCATCTATATTCACACATCAGGAGTTCTTTCGGGAAGGGAATGTCAGAAGCTCATCAAAGTCTAACAGGGAGCTAAATGATTTTGTGATAACTGAAAGGAAAGTGGAAGTGAAATTGTCGAAGCTTAATATAAATAAGGTGCCTAGGGTGCATGGGATTTATCCAGTTATATTAAGAAAAGCAGCAAAGAAAGTAAATGATCTCTTTGCTATAATTATGAGAGCATCTCTGGATTTAATGAAGGTCCCTATGGATTGGAGATGTGTGAATGTATCTCCAATTCACAAAGGGAGATTAAGATGTGACATGAGTAATTACAGACATGTTAGTATAACTTCTCTTGCAAGGAAAATAATCGAGTTACTGATTAAAGAAGTAATGCAGGATCATCTAGATAGGAGTGCAGTTATATTGCAGTCACAGTATGGATTTGTTAATGGGCAAGCTTATCTGACCAGTGTGAGTGTTGTGTCTTGTTGTCTGCTGTGGAACCCCATATGTTTGAGTGTGCTAGATGTTGTTCATGCATTCCCCATATCATATTGCAATGTCACCTGTGGCAGAGTGACCTGCTGATGAACATGTGTAATTCACTGTGCCCTTCACTCACCGTGAGCATCCACATTTCATATTCCTTTATAGTTCTATCAGCAGGAGGTGGTTTGACGTTATTCTTTGTACACCTTAACCTCAGTGGGCCGTGAGAAACCAACAAGATGTACCGTTTCTGATATGGTGGCACTCTACGCACAAGCTCCCACAATCATACCCTTTTGAAACTTCATGACATCTTTGCTACATCCCATAACTTTTAATTTATCATACTAACTTGCATGATCAGATGCAGATTACCTGCTCTAGCATATGAAGCTGTTTGGTTTTTTATTCTGCAAGCTAGGCAGTGTAGTTCATTACAGATGGAGTTGTCATAATTTAGTGATCACTGAGTGTATATGACATAGAAGAAAAACTAGAAAAACTAATATTTCTATTTGAAGCTTTACAAACATATTTTCAATGTAAAAAAAAAAAAATGTTTTTTTGATCAACAATGGATGGAAATGGTGATTTGAATGTTATATGTGAAGAGCATCTTTTTTTGCTTCATTTCTGGTCTAATTGTACAATTAAAATATGACTGAGCTGATCATGCTTTTTCCTTATTCAGAAAATTGGTGCTTGAATTGGAAGTCGGGGAAAAAGTATAGTTCTGGCAGGATCAAAGAAACATTTACATATGATTGAAGCGGCATCTGGCTTAATGTGTAAAGATCTAATTCATTATCATAACATTTGTTAATAAATAATTGTCAGAAAATTGCAAATATTCTTTACTTTTCATACCTGCCTTGAAAGGTGATTTCCACTAGAAGAAATATAGGTAGTTTAGGGTAGTAGAAAGGATAAATGGAGGAAGAGTAAAAGGTAGTTCTGGGATTTTGGTGTTGAACAGTGAATGGCTGTTGAATAGTTGAGATGCATATTGGGACTGATTTAAGAGAGAGAGAGAGAGAGAGAGAGAGAGAGAGAGAGAGAGAGAGAGAGAGAGAGAGAGAGAGAGAGATTGAGTTAGTTGGAATTAGAAATACAGAATTCCATTCAGAAGAACAGTGCTCGTGAAAATATCCTATAAAAAAGATATGCAGCAGAAACTGAATGGCTCTACGATAGAGAATGGAGAGAGTTTTTAAGAGAGGAATCATTAATTAACCTAGCTACCCTCTTTTGGACAAAGACTATGAAGAGCAGAACTAGACAAACATTTGGAGCAAATGGATGGGTGAAATGGGAAGTGTTTTTTTTTTTTTGGCTGATGCTGTATAAGCTTGCTTTCTTGCATCATATGCCTCTACTAATGCTAATGCTAAAAGAGAGAGAGAGATTTGAGGACATCGTCCTGATGTAGGGACAGTGGATTTGAGATTTGTACAGTCAGTAACTATTTAAAAGAAAAGTACTGCTGAGACTGAAAAACAAAACCCATTTTTTTTCATACAGAGCAATATTTGTGATGATTTGTGAAGAGAGATTAATTCCCCAATAATGATATGCAATTTTGTCTCCAAATCTGAGTATTATTCAAGATGTGCAATGGAGGCAGCAGACTTTCTTTTAGTAAGGAGTGAGTTTTAGAAGGATTGATGTTAACCATGTTTTCTTTGCCCCATTGAAGAATTAGTTGGAGATTGGCATTTAAACAATTGTCTGTGGATATTCAAGAAGTTGTAACTTTTTGTGCAGAGCAAGCTTTTCATCCTGGAAGGTAGATTGTAGTGTGCTGTCATTGCAAAATTATGGATAGGATTTCCAATCAGCAGAAGAAGAAGATCATTAATAAAAAAAAAAGAAGAAAAAAGAACTGACCTTGGAGAATAGCAGCATTAGTTAAGAAGTTATGACAGGGTCATCTGCCATCATTTGTAGGGAATAGTTGGAGAGAAAACTGGCTGCCAAGTTAAAAAAAAAACAGAAGGCAAATCATAAGATAGAAGATTGTTTAGAAAGTCCCTTATGGAAAGTACAATAAAAAAATGGAGATGTCTGCAGTAACTGCTGAGTTTCATCTAGCTTTTCCATCAATTTGTCCAAAGATGAATAACATAAGCCAATATACACCGATGAGCCAAAACATTATGACCAGCGAGTCATTATGCAATCAAAGCAACTGCAGTTGAACTATGGCATGTGTGCAGGTTGGGACACAGTATAAAAAACACCAGATACTGAGCTCCGATAATTAGTGTTGCTCTTGTTCTTCAGATGGGAAAGGCAGCGGACTTAAGCGAGTTTGATAAAGGCCAAATTGTAATGGCCAGATGACTGGGTCAGAGCATATCCAAAACGGCACAGTTGGTGGGCCGCTCACGGTCAGCCATGGTTAGTACCTATCAAAAGTGACCCAAGGAGGGAAAACCTAAAAACTGCCGGCGAGGTGTTGGACGACCACGGCTCATTGATATTCAAGGTGAGCGAAGGCTCTTCCGGATGGTACATGGCGACTGTGGCACAACTCGCTGGTAATTGGAATGCTGGTGACAGGAATAATGTGTCACAACACACAGTACATCGAACCCTGCTGAAAATGGGGCTGCGTAGCCGCAGGCCACTCCGAGTGCCTGTGCTAACCACAGTTCACCGGCGACAGTGCCTACAATGGGCATGCGAGCATCAAAACTGGACCTTGAGTGATTGGAAGAAGGTTGTCTGGTCCAATGTTTCCTGTTGTTTACATGTGTGTTGTTTACCTTGAGGAAGTAATGGTGCCTGGATACACCACGGGACGAAAACAAGTTGGTGGCAGTGTCTTTGGGTGATGTTCTGCTGGGATACCCTGGGTGCAGTCATCCATGTGCCAGGTACTCTGACGGTCACGTACCTAAACAGGTGGGTAGTGAGATTTCAACCGTGTGGTCACGTTTCTAAGTGCTCTGATTAATAAGTGATTTTTAGTGCCGTTTAAACATGGATTTACTGTTTGCCAAAGATTTGGACTTGAAGAACTAATGATACTGAATCACCAAGTGATTTTATGTGAAATTCTGGGTGGGTTTAAAGAATTAGTGAGTTTTTAATTCTTCAATATGATAGCGTTATGCCTGTATGTAGTACGTATGTGTAGAGCCAATATGGCCGCCTTCACAATCAACAATATGGCTGCCAGACATGTTGTTCATTTCACGCTTGTGGATTTCAGTTTAAAGTGTTTTTTCTCATCAAAGTATATACAGTGATTCCTCAACTCCAGTGGACTCTCAAGGTGAGAAATCTTTTGTGCTTTGTTGGGAATTTGGATGGCTAGAAGCGTCACTATTTGTATTGTTTGTGTCAGACTGAATGGTCACTATGTGGCTGACATTTTGGATATAGAGAGGCGACCGATATAACGCAGTTGCCACGTTTCTACCTTGCTCTTGACTTGGGAGGTGCAATGTTGTCCAAGGTTACATTGGACAACATTTGTGTCCCAACATTTCCCACTAAACTGTGTGTTTTACCCAAAAAATAATGACTTTTATGTGCCCCCCCTGCCATATTTCATGGTAAAGGCTGAACTTTTCTCTAGTAGATTCTACTGTCTTTTTAATGCCACTATCGTGTTTTCCCCTTTTTCCGTAGCCAGGTGGGAAGGAGCAGCAGTGCGTAGCACATGCTTCTTGATTAGACCGGGGTTCGAGCCCGTCACCACCAAATACGGAGGATGCGGAAAGGTCAGGGTATGACCACCGCATATCCCGGAGCAATATGGCCTTAGTTGCTAATGCTCCTAAAAACCAAAACAAACAACAAACAAACAATGCTCTAAGGCTATTTTTACACCCGTCTATTTCTCCCCCCCCCACATGACTGGGGGATGGCCCAATAACTTAAAGCCTCGTAACTCGCCTTCTTTTTGTGCTATGCATTTGTGGCTGACTTCATTTTCCACAACACTTACAGTGCTTCTTGATAGTAGAGAGGAAATCCCGATAAACCGATGACTCTCGGTTATCCAGAAATAGTGATATGGAAAGGAACATAGACAAAAGCAGAGACCCTCTTAGGGAAACCCAAGGTGACGAATGCACTATCATCACAGACCAACAGAACGAAGGGATGGATCCCTGTTCCAGGAGCCCCCAAGCAGGCAAGAAGAAAAACAAAAAAGGCTTGATACCAAAATTTGAAAGAGAAACCCTTTCCCAGATGGAGATAAGGGAAACGTAGGAAAACCTCACAGTGACTGCAACAAAGGAGACTAGCGATGACAGGACACAGGAAACCTCCCTGGAACTTACCTTACCCAAGGGTACAATATATGAGAAATCCCTGCTCCTAAGGACTGCTCTAGAATCCCTCTTTAAAGAGCAAACAAACAGAGTCACCACTGCACTAAGGGCTCAAATAATAACATTGTGGAACAAACGCGCACTCCTTGTCGAAGCCTACCTCAAGAGTGAAAGGGCCAATGCTAAACTGCAAGCCTACGCTGAATGTGGGGCAAAACAAATGCCACAGCATTCGCCCACATACTCCCAAGCACTGAGGAATACCATGGCAAACACAGATCAAAATGGGTAAGAGCGTTTTCCTCTTCCCACCAAGAGGAAAACGCTCCTGCCACAGCTAAATCTGGTGGTGCTACGACTAATAGCCCCAGACGAAAGTCAAACTGCTGAAGAACTAAAGAAGTAAGTCATCACCAAACTCCAAGACGAGCTTAAAAACACATGAATAAGAGCGGTCAGGAAGACCAGGAATGTTGGAGTCCTGATCGAGACTGAAACAAGAGAAGAGGCGGAAAAAATAATACAAAATGCCAGGATACCTGACTTAGAACTGTTTGCTACTGCCCCGAAAAGGAAAGAACTGGCTATAGTGATCTATGACCTGGAAAAAGATGTAACTCGAGACAAAATCGTAGAAGAGATATATATACCAACGGAACCTGGTGCACACCCTACCAGACCAAGACCCTGAAACATTGCTCACTCCCAAATACAGTACGACATCAAGAAACCCATCCAGAGTAAACTGAATATTAGACCTCGCCCCGGTGGCTTGGCAGGCTCTTGCCAGACAGCCTAGGATCTTTATCAATTGGAGCAGTCACCGCTTTCAGGAATGGGTGGTGATCCCCAAATGTTTTAGGTGTTGCAAGTTTGGGCACACCACCCACACTTGCACATACACCGAACCGACCTGCGGCCACTGCGTCCTTAGCTACCTAAGGACATTCCTTTGCCAATTGCCCAAACAAAACTGAAGAGCCAACCTGCAGCAACTGTAAAAGTCTCAAAATGGATGCCAAACACAGACTATGGGGACACACACAATAGAGCATACAACAATACCCAGGTCACCTTTCTGCAAATTAATGCACAGAGAGCCAGAGCTGTGGCTGATCAGGTCAGAATGAAAGCGGATGAGGAGAATATTGACATCCTCGTCTTACAAGAGTCATATACTGCTTTCAAGGCAGTCAGAGGATACCCCCTGAACTATAAAATTATTCAAACAGAAGATGACACCCCATGGGCTGCAATAGTGGTCAGGAACCCAGACATAACTGCAACAGGGATCACGCATCTCTGCACAGCTTGGGCGGTCTGTGCCCACATACTCACCACCCTGGGCTCCTACTACATCGTTGCTTTATACTGCCGTCCTGGGGGAGATATCACCTTTGCGGTCAGGTACCTCCAAACAGTCCTGGACACACTGCCAGGAACACGAATTATTATAGGTACTGATGCAAACTGCAGGTCGCCAGTTTGGCACAGCCACACAGCAGACTGGCGGGAACCAGAAAAGGGAAAAGGTTGGAGGAATTCCTCCCTGGCAAACTACCCCATCATGGTCCTGAATCAGCCTAACAACCTCCCGACCTTTTGTAACACCATGGGGGAGACAAACATAGATATGACAATGGCTACCAGAAATACAGCAAGTAATATTAACGGATGGACAGTGCATGATGCATGGACCACCTCAGACCATTAAGCTATCACCTTCCACCTCAACTGCACAGTTAACCAACCTCCTCTCACAAGGCAGATTCATCAAAGATTCTCCATCCGGAAGGCCAACTGGAAGACCTTCACGACAACACTGACTGCTGAACAACAGAAACATCGCAAAGAACTACTGACCAAACAGGACTCCAACATATTACAAAAAAGAATCACAGCATTGATCACATGAGCTAGCGAAGTGGCAATACCTAAGAGAAATCCAGTCCCTGGCACGGTACCCTGGAAGGCTTTCCAAAGAGCAAGAAGAACCTGGCCGGCCGTGGAAGTAGAAGCCATTAGGCAAAATTACAGGACCTCAAGAAACACATATACGGCCCAGATACGAAGAGCCAAACAGGAATGCTGAGAGCACTTCATTCAGACCACCAGAAACGGCGACCCTTGGGGACTTGTGCACAAATAACAAACATCCTAAACACAGTCTTCTGCCCTGCAGTCCCACTGACAACCCAGGAGCAGAAGCATCAGTGCCAACAAAACGATGCCTATCAGACCCAGGAAGCAGAACCATACTTCACTGAAGTGGAACTCACTGATAAAGTCAAACAAATGCCCAGGACTGGACCTGCTTGAACCAGAAATGATTAAAAAAGTGGTCAAGATCGCACCTGACCTGCTCCTCAATCTCTATAACAACTGCCTTCAAACAGGAACCTTCCCAACAGATTGGAAGAAGGCTAACGTAAAATTAATCTTAAAGAACTCTTCCAAACCTCCAGACCTTCCAGACTCATACAGGCCTATTGCCCTTCTCATTGTAATAAGCAAACTACTAGAATGCCTTCTATACTCCTGACTCTTGAAGCATTATGACAGGGCTGGGCTTTCCTCCACGAACCAGTTTGGTTTCAGATGGGGGTCCTCAGCAGTGGATGCACTTCAGCACCTACTGGATAAAGTGGCCACATGCAACAAAAAATACTTCTTCATGATCTCTGTGGACTTCGCCAGGGCATTCGACTCCCTTTTGGTGGCCGAGCGTTCTGGCGAGGTTCACGTCCACTAGTGTTCCAGGAAACCTCTACAATCTCATCCAAAGCTACCTCTCAGACAGAGAAATCACAGTGAAAGTCCCCTTCCAGACACTGATTAGGTACATTTACAGAGGCTGCCCGCAGTGGGGGGGGGCTCGGTCCTGGGTCCCCTACTGTGAAACATTGTACTGGACGGCTTCCTTACCCAGAATATGGCGAGGTCAAAACTCAGGCTTTCGCTGATGACCTCATCATTACCGTTACGGCAAATTCACGAGCAGAACTGGAAAGCATGGCCAACACTTCCGTGGACAAACTGCAGCAATGGACTCGACACAATCAGCTGCACAACTCCCCAGCAAAGACCAACTCAGTGTTGCTCAAAGGCATCTTACAAATTCGACGGCCTCACAAATAAAGATAAACAATACAACCATTAAATTCTCTGCACAGATCAAATATTTGGACATGATCCTAGACATCAAACTAACCTTCAGGGAGCATAGAAAATACATCTGCAAAAAAATCAGATCCTACTCAGCCATGATTGCGACAGTCACCCAAAAGGATTGGAGCCTCGCCCGGCGCACGCTCCATCTTTTCTACAAGGCTGTGTATATCCCCATCATAACGTATGCCACAGGAGTGTGGTTCCAAAAGGCCACACTTGCTTCCAACAAGCAACTAATAGACTCCACCCAAAGAACCATACTATGTCCATCACCCGTGCGTGCATTACTGTCAGTACCCACGTTCTCCAAGTCATTGCAGGAGTACTCCCACTGGACCTGGAAATAGTCAGACGAGGACTTCTATACCACCATACCAAGGGCATCTCAAAAACCTGCATGGACTTGACAACAGACCTGGATGTTAATCAGAAAACAGAGAAGAAGAAGAGAGTGAACGTGCAGTTAATACAGATGTGGCAGGAGAGATGGCAAAACTCCAGTACTGGGGACGTCACGAGAAAATTCATACATAATGTGACTCGGGTATACCCCATGTCACCCAACTGGTTTTCCTCTGGCTTAAAATCAACCTATCTATTCACAGGCCATGGAGCCATTAATGCAAAGTTATCACTCCTTGGGATCTAAAATGACCCCACCTGTGTTTGCAGAGGATTAGAGAGCTGGCAGCACCTCATGTGTGACTGCCAGCTCTATGACGACCTACGCAACACCCTAATCACCAAGAGGCCTTGAACAACACCTCCTGGATACCAAAGATGAGTACCTAGCATTCACTGATTTTGTCCAGAAATTTTTTGCAAGACGGAGAGCCAACTACGCCATTGCCCACAACTGACAACACTCCCATGATAAAGTCAATCCTAACTAAAGTAACTGGATCAGGATAAACCTAAGCCCCAAGGCACTGTTTAAAAATATGGACAGAAACCAACTAGAAAAGCCTGGAACTAATCAGGTGAAATGAAAAGGAAACCCCAGTGTCCTATTACAGACGAGACCCCGACTAAAAACAAACCAAACTGGACCATAGATACATCCACTGTGACAGTGAAGGAGGAGGAACAAGAAGTGAACTTGATAATGAACACCCACGAGGTACACGACTAGTCGCCTACAACCACAAGCAGAACCTGAGGACATCCACGTAGTTGGAATAAAGGGATCCTTGCTCCTATTCCAGGACAAATACCGGACCGACGACTCGTTTGGAGTTGATGTGAGCGACATGCAGCCCAGCTGCCGACACCACATGGCGATCTGAGCCAGGCAGCCTAGCCTGACTCTCTTTAAATCCTGGGATGGGAGGGGCCCCTACCCCTTGTTTCCTTCTGGTGAGGCATGTGCATGCCCCACTGATCTACTGGGGTCGCCTACTCTATTGTCCCCATACTTCTGCCTTATTCCCCCCATCTATATTCTCCTTCCCTTCTATCTTTACACAAGCGTATGGTATGCCCCCACACCAAAACCTTAAACAACTCCAAATTAACTACGCCCACTTTCGGCCTTTTTACATCTAAGCGATATTTTCCCATGCAATTGAAGCATATATGTACATATTACACACTCATATATATTTTATATGTGCGTATGTATATGTGTTTTTTTTTTTTTTTTTTTTTTTTTTATGAAAACCCCAAACACGAAAGGTATCAAAACCTATAGTACTTAGTACCGTGCATGGGGGGAGGGGGATGCCGGAAACTTTGCTCTAGAGACTAAACATGGGTTCACCACTTCAAGCCTCCAATAAGCAAAGTGGTGGTATTTCACCGGTTGATGAAAGTCATATATTTTTATATATATATAAATTTTTTTTTTCTTTTTTTTTTTTTTTTTTTTTTTTTAGGTCCTAGGTCACTCTGAAGAAGCTCTGTTGGCGGTGATCATTAATTACTCTACCAATCTTTACATCATCTACAAATTTAGACATCATGCCCTCTATGCCTTCATCATGGAAAATCATGGAGGCAATGATCAAGGGTGGAATTCAGGATCATTTGGATCGAATTGAAATTCTCAAGGATACTCAGCATGGTTTTGTAAAGGGAAAATCATGTTTAACAAATCTGGTTCGCTATTTTGAAAGGGTCACTCACGAGCTGGATTTAGGGAATAATTTCGACATTGTTTATTTAGATTTCAGCAAAGCTTTTGACTCAGTCCCACATGAGCTGTTGCTTTATAAGCTAGAACAGGTTGGAATTCTGGGAAAATCCTTAGATGGATAGCAGAATGGCTTCAGGGCAGGAGGCAGAGGATTGTGATAAATGGCTATTCCTCAGATTGGGTTGATGTAAGAAGTGGGGTTCCCCAAGGATCAGTATTAGGACCACTGTTGTTTTTAAATTTCATAAACGACATCGATGAAGGGATAGAGGGCGTGATGTCTAAATTTGCAGATAATGTTAAAATTGGTAGAGTAGTTAATGATCACTGTCAAGCTGAGCTTCTTCAGAGAGACCTAGATAGACTTCAGGAATGGTCAGAAAAATGGCAGCTGTGCTTTAATCCAACAAAGTGTAAGGTATTACACCTGGGAAACAGTAATCCCAAAAAAACTTATTCACTTGGTGGAGTTCAACTAAACCCAGTACTGGAGGAAAGGGACTTGGGTGTTACGATACGGTCAGACATGAAATTCTCTGAGCATTGTAAACAGGTTGCAAGGAAGGCCCATGGTGTCCTATCGATGATCTATCGAACTTTTGAAAGTAGAGATAGGGACGTGATAATCCCATTATATAAGGCTTACGTTAGACCACACTTGGAATACTGTGTTCAAGTATGGAGACCGCACCTAAAGAAAGACATCGAGCTTCTTGAAAGGGTGCAAAGAAGGGTAACTCGCCTGGTGAGATCGGCAAAAGGGCGTCCTTATGAAGAAAGACTTCATGTGGGTTGCAGAGTTTGGAAACTAGACACCTTAGAGGAGACTTGATTGAGGTGTTTAAGGCTGTGAGAGGCATCAGTAAAATGAATGAGGACAAAATTTTCAAGATTATAAATGATGCTAGAACTAGGGGACATAAATTCAAGTTACGGGGGGAAATGTTTAGATTGGACTGCAGGAAATTTTATTTTAGCCAGCGAGTTATAAATTACTGGAATAAGTTGCCTTCATGGGTGGTAGGGGCCGACAGTTTGGGGAAATTCAAAGGTCATCTGGATAGTACTTTCGGGTAAGGGAAGCGCATAGGATGATAGGATTAATTTCCTTTTTATTTAATTTTTAATTTCATTTTATTATTTTTATTTATTTATTAATTATTATTATTTATTTATTTAATTTATGTTTTTATCATTGTTTTGTTCGGATTTTGTTTTTTTTTTTTTTTGGCTGGTGCAGCATAAGCCATAGGCTTTCTTGCACCATGTGGCCGTTACTAATACTAATACAAATATGGAGGATGCGGAAAGATCGGGGAATGACCACCGCATATCCCTGGAGCAATATGGCCTTAGTTGCTAATGCTTCTAAAAACCAAATAACAACAACAACAGCTTACCCTGTGGTGTGGCTTGAAAATCTTGGGAGAAAAGTTAATCTGCCAAGGGCTAAAAGGAGCAAATGTGGATCACAATGTATATCCACCTTTATAGCTGATAAGCTCTTAGCCAGAGATTGAAATCCAAAAGGTTTAAAACAATTTCCTCAATAGCAAATTTTCATGAACATGAGACAATAACAAATTGTCTCACTTTCAGACCAACTGCTCAATAAATTATCTCTATTCCTCATCCCTCATCCAGAAACTACTGGAAAATATTGCTGTTGTTGTTTGGTTTTTAGGAGCATTAGCAACTAAGGCCATATTGCTCCGGGATATGCGGTGGTCATTTCCTGACCTTTCCGCATCCTCCGTATTTGGTGGTGACGGGCTCGAACCCCGGTCTAATCAAGAAACATGTGCTACGCACTGCTGCTCCTTCCCACCTGGCTACGGAGGCGCCGGAAAATATTGCAGAATCTCCTAAGATAGCTAAGAGACTGCAGTCAAGGGACCTACTTTTACAAACTGTAAACTACAGGCATTTGGAGAAGCTCCTATAAAAAACAATGTACAAATTTTGCTGGGATGCCAGTAAAGTATCTTTCCTTACAAGTCACTACATCTAGGAGTTTGCAAGGAAACTATATTCAGGAACAAAATGTTATTGCAGTTAAAAGAATTATGATAAAAAAAAAAGACAAACTTACAACTACCAGGAATATCATTTTTGTGTTTAATACCCCAAACTTACTCACATTGGTAAAAGCGGGTTATTTACTTTGCCACCATCATTCCTACATTCCCAATCCCTTGAGATGTTATAAGTATGGTAAGCCAAAAGTATGGTCACTTTCAAATGACATGCAGAGGAAACCTAGTTTGCCACAACTTGTGGATCCTCTAATCACATTCAAAGTGATTGTTTGGCAACAGAAATGACCTGCATCAACTGAAAAGGCAACCATCCTGAAAAGGCAACCATCCTAAGACGTGACAGATGGAAAACTTATAAAAAAAAATTGTGAAATATAAGGTTAAAAACGAAGTAAGTTATTAAGAAGCAAGGAAGCTAATTTATCCCAGTATACCCAAACCTACCTATGCCAGTATTGCGCAGAAACAACAGACAGTGTCCACCCAAACTGATGTTACGGTCCCCTCAAATGTATTACCAACTGGGCTCAGGCTGTCCTATTTCAGTAACAGTCCACTGTCCCTTAGCACTTGGACCAGGCAAGTAATACTCCTCTTACAATACCAACAACATCTCCTTCCCCTCCAGCAACTGTTACTATATCACATAGTCCAAGTTTCAATTCATCCATGGTGATACTGATTACTCATCCAACTGGGAAGATCTGATTCTAGAAATATATATATGGAAGAAGATATGGACACTGGTTGGCATTTCTTTCCAAAAGGAGACAAACCAAATGTTTGTGTGAAACTTGATTTACAGGTTTAGGCTGAAATTGTTTTGTTTCATAAATCACAATTATTTTGTTGTATTTTTATTCATATTTCGATGTATATTTGCATGTTTGGTTCCTTAGCTTTTGAGCACTAGCATATATTTGTCTGGTACCAATATATATATATTATATAAAATCTGGCCAAACTTATTTGTGTGTTAAGTGTGTGCAGCCATAATTAATTAGGTTTAAGTCTGTATGCTGCGACAAAAATTGCTTGGCAATTTGTGAACTATGATGGCCAAATTTGGTTGCCCTTAACTCACTATATATACTGCATAATTAAAATGCTGTGTATTATGGGAACCTATCCCATCCCTACCCTTTTCCTAATGCTGAGATTCTTAAGACCTCAACATTTGCTCAAATGCAAATGATAAAGTCTGAAAACCTCATTGTTTGCATTTTGCAGACATTTTCAGAATGTGCTGCTATTAATGATTATGTCCATTATACTAATTTCATGTTTGCTATTTTTTTTACAAAAAATTTCAATTGCAGTATTTAATAGATTTTTATTTGACATTTTTAATGATATATGTGTGTCTGGTGTTAAATAGCAAAAAAAAAAATTTTTTTTTTCTTTTTTTCTTTTAATATTGGTATTAGTAAATATAGTCATTTTTATTTTTCTGAAACTCAATGATCACAGGGTGTAACAATTTCAAATTATGGTATTAACTTTAATAGTATATTTTGAATTTTAGCTCAGAATGATTAAATAGTAGAATAAAAGAATGCCTGCTGTGTTATGTGTTTGAAAATAAATTTAATTTGTTCATCATTAACTGCATGGTTGTGTTTAAGTACATCTTGAAATGTTTAAAGATGAATACTAAATATCATACCCTGTGTCAGATTAACTTTTTGTTTAGCAGTTGGATAAGAAGGACTGCACGGAGTAGCACAACTATAGCAGCACAGTGAGTGAGAATTATGTTTCTTAAATATAATTTCTAATGTTTGTATAACATTTTATTTTATAGCTTTCATAATTGCACAGAATTTTTCATTTCAATTTATTTGCAAAGTTTTATTTTGCATGTTGTTGCATGCTAGATTTTTTTTTAATTTTTAACTACACATTTTTCACTAATTTAGATTATGCTACACAGCTCTCTTCCTTAGGACATTAGAAACTTAACATGGATGTCATTTCTCACTTCAGAAGAAATGATGATATAAGATTTAGATGTGAATTAACAGATTATTAATTACATCTAAATTTTATTGGAAATATTTTACTATATAGGTGAGTAGTGAGGGGATAAGTAAAGTTAGCTTATGATTCACTTCTCTCTGATATCAGTAATTATATGCATAGGTTATTCAAGCTTGGTTTCAGAAAATTAATAAAAATGATTGTTATTAAGAGGATAAGAATCTATTTATAGAATGTTAAGGAAATGTATGCTTGTTCCTTAATGTACTATGTGAACTCATATCTGAGATTTGATTTTAAGTTTTGAATAACTTGATAAATTCATGGGCGACTTTTTATTCCAAAACTTAAATGCTTAAGAATCGCAGCTGTCTTAACACAGTAACCCCCACCCCTCATTATTCTTCAGAGGATATGTTTGTGGAAATTCTATGAATATTAAAGTCCAAGCTTAATGGATAAAGGATTAGGTGGAATCTTTCTTACAAAAATCAAGATTCATAATATTTAATGAGTTAACATGTAATATATGTAATAACCATGTTTATTATAAAAAAATGTATAAGTATAAATATTCTAAATATGTTTTATATGATGAATAAATAAAAAATAAAATGCAAAAAAAATATTACCCTCACTGGGGATGATGACATTGTAAAGATAATGATGTTACTTGTGATACAGGAAAATGGATTAGAGATGTGTGGCCCTTCTATATATATATATATATATATATATATATATATTACGTATATATATATATATATATTACGTATATATATATATATATATATATATATTGTCTTTTAGATGTCACAGACATTCTCTCAGATATGCCGGGCAAGCTGTACTGGCTACCTGGGAGTCTAAAACACTGATGGAAGTGATATTCGGGTGACATTCAAGTCAAGTAGACCCAATTTCGGCGAAGTCTGGACGGTCTGTGACAGCCAAATCCTTTGCTTGCACCTTCACGATGGTGGGACTGTTAGTAATCCTGGGATAAACCTCCATTCACAAGCACATGTGGGTGACCATCTAGATATGAACCAACGTAAGCAGGGGTCGAGGTGTGGCGCCCACACCACATGGAGGAATGCTGCCTCTCTGTGTTACCAGGCAATACTAGGTGGAAGATGACTCTCATCAACCAGTGCAATACCACCACTTTGCTTATTGGAGGCTTGAAGTGGTGGAACCCATGTTTAGTCTCCAGAGCTAAGTTCCAGTCAACCCTTCCCCATCTCTTCCATCATGCAGTATGACTGATGACTTTTGAGGTTATGATGGACATCATGGCAAGATCCAATCTTCCTTACATTTCAAGGGTGCAGCTCTAAAATGGCGTTCGCAGGCCGGCCGCTAGTCAGTACACCAGACCGAACCTATTGGTAACTCTCTAGGAAGCTTCTGGATCAGCTAGTGTATAATCTTGTTACCTCTACTCTGCCAGATAGTGACTGGAGGGAGTCCGAGTAGTATATATGGGGGAGCATTGTCGAGGCCACGTTATGTCAAGGATCTGGGTATATTCTTACCACGTGTACGCCATATCCAAAAATTTCATTACTTCATACAGCATGTCCCACCCACTTTTTCTTACTATTGAATACACCATTAATTGTCAAACTAATAGAGTAAGCTTATCTGCGAAAAGATCTAAACCTCCCAAACACTTCCTAATTCATTTCACAAATATACATGGTCTTAATTCTCATCTCAACAATGTCAATTTTCCACTTGCAGTCTGCCAAACCCAATGTGCTTTTTCTGATAGAATCGCAGTTATCGGTTGATTCAACTACTGCTCATCTCAGTCGCCCAAATTATTCGCTTTATGATTCCTTTTGCCTCAAAGGTGGTACTTGTGCATATGTATGTTCCGATATTCCCTGTCAGAGACTTGGTAATTTGGAATCAACTCTCTTCGATCTTCTCTGGCTTAAAATCTCTCTACCTCATTGTGTCAAATTCATCTGTTGGCTCTACCGTTCTCCCAACTCCCTTAATCACTTGGAGCTCTTTGACTTCTTCGCTTTGCAACTTGACTTTCTCCAGTCCAACTTTCCTAACAGTGAGATAATTTTCCTTGGTGATTTTAATATCACAACTCCAGCTGGATTCTGCTTTCTAGTCATAACGACCCAGCTGGTCGAGTTGCTGAGGCTTTTGCAATTACTAATGACCTTGCACAGATTGTTCATTTACCTACAATAATACCAGACAGTCCTAACCATACAGCCAACATGCTTGATCTTTTTATCACAAACAACCCTTCTAAGTACACAGTCGAAGTGAGAGGTCCTTTAGGCACCTCAGATCACAACTTGGCGATTGTCTCCTCTCCAATAGAGCCTTTATCTCATGGCTATTCCCAACCTCGTAGGTGCCTCCATAGCCAGGTGGGAAGGAGAAGCAGCAGTGCGTAGCACACGCTTCTTGATTAGACCTGGGTTCGAGCCCGTCACCACCAAATACGGAGGATGCAGAAAGGTCAGGGAATGACCACCGCATATAAATAAATAAATTTTCTGTTTATACTCCGGCACGACAACCAAGTCAGTAGAGTTTACAATAAATCGTCAATACAAATATTTATCGTATTCAGTAGTCACGGGCTTGAACCCCGGTCCACTCAAGGAACGCGTGCTATGCACTCTCGCTCCTGACTAAAAACCAAATAACAACAACCAACCTCGTATTATTTGGCATTACAAGAATGCAAAATGGGATGACCTGCGAGTTTTCTTTTCTTCTTTTCCGTGGTCGGATTACTGTTTCAAAACTTCTGATGTCAGCGTTTGCTCAGATCGTGTCAGTGAAATTATTCTTGCAGGAATGGAATCCTTTATCCCACCCTCCACTTTAAAATCTTGTCCTTTATCTAAACGTTGGTTTTCCAATAAATGTGCTAAGGCTGTTCAAGAGAAGAATGTCTCATATCGTAATTGGCTTGTTTCCAATTCTTCAGTTTCATTTTCTGCCTACACCAAAGCTTGCAACAATTGTAAAGCAGTTATTAATCAGTCCAAAGTAGATATTTTCTTTTTACTGTGAAATTTGACATTTCATAAATATTATTATTATTATCATTAGCCCTATGGTGCAAGGAAGCCAGAGGCTTTTGCTGCACCAGCCAAAAAAAAAAAAAAAAAATGTCTGAGTTACGAGACAGACGGACAGAGAGAGAAAGAGAGAGAGAGAGAGAGAGAGAGAGAGAGAACAAATAAAAGAAGTCTGAAGTCGAAGGGAATCACCAAGAAAGAGAAGAATGATGATATCCAGCTCAGGACCCTGGTTGTGACAAGCCCATACAACAGATGTGAGCCACTGGGGTTAAATATATGTTCATGTTTTATAAATAGCGATTAAGTTTATATTTAAATAACACCTTTGTTTTCTTAAGATGTTATGGTAAAGTATGCTCTTTACCACCTTCAAAGTTTATTTGATTCTAATCAAAATTTGAACGTTATGAACTCTCATGAACAATAACATAACTTATGGCATTATTTTGTAAAATTCATTATGTTGAACACCTCTTCATGTCTTGGACTGATTGGACGTTAACTGTTTGGCTGGATATTTATTAACTTTAATTTCCCTTTTTTTTTAATATGTAATAATTTCTTTTGTATATTTGTATAATTTTGTATATTTTTTATCTGTATAATTTTGTATATTTTGTATCTGTATAATTTTGTAAATTTTCTGTATAGTTTCTTTTGTTGCAAACAGTTTGTATAACTATTTGTTTAAGGTTTTATAATTTTCTGTATAATTCCTTTTCTTTAAAACAGTTGAGTGGTGCCTTTGCTTAACAAAGATTATCTAACTCTAATCAAAATTTCCTTCAAATTGAATTTCTGATTTAACCTGAAATGGTTTCTTTCATGTTTTCTTTTGTTTTTCTACCTACAGGCATATCCTGTATTATTACCACAGAGAAACACAATGGAGTTGAACTGATATTCCAGGTGTCTCCATTCATCAGACACATGCTATTCATCAGACACACACACACACATACTGTATACAAACGTTTGAGAGACTGTCTTTTTATATTCTTTATATCCCTAATACATCCCATGTAGTTACTTGTGGCAGTATGCTTCCCCCAAGAACTTTCTAAAATTTTTGACTTATTTAGTTTGAACAGATAGTTGATTAGTTCTAGCAATTTCTGAACAACTCTCCAGTAATTCCTAAGAACTCCTACAATAGGGTTCTCTATTACTTTCCAAATTACTGTATGTTATTCTTTCCCCAAGAACTTTCTAAAATTTTTGATTTATTTAGTTTGAGCAGATAGTTGATTAGTTCTAGCAGCAACCCAAAGGTCACGGGTTCGAATCCCGCCTCAAGCTTGGATCAGAGTAAATGCAAAAACTTTGGGAAGTGCATTATGGCCACAGAAGCCGATGTGCCAACAACTAACAAAAAAGTTCTAGCAATTTCTGAACAACACTCTGGTAATTCCTAAGAACTCCTACAACAGGTTCTCTATTACTTTCCAAGTTACTGTATGTTAATGTCTGAGGTAGTACTAGAACCTTGGTCCTAGCCATTAATCTGAATCTTTCTGGTGATTGCTCAAATTCTAGTTAGCAGATATATGTTATTCCATACTCACCAGATGTTAGCCCCTGGGATTATATATATCAGTTAAGGCTAATAAATTAATATTTATTTATTTATTAATAATTTAAGCTATTAATTTTGAAATACATATGTTTTAAATGTAAAGTTGTGTTTCAGAAACCTGGCACCAGTGATGTCAGGGTGTCATATAGAATTTTTAATCCTGCAGTTGTGGCATTCCTAATTGTTTCAAACATGGTGGCTCTATTCCTGACAGGTGTAAATTTCTTTTTAATTTCTGGATAAACTTTTTTTTTCTTTTTTTGAATTTTACTTGGAATATGCCAATATTTCATGTTTTCTTAATGGATTGCAATGCTTACTGTATGCATTTTTTTTAGTTTTTAATAAAAAAAATTAAATATTAAAAAATCTGGTTTTTTTTACACCTTTTATTTTCAAAAATTTTTTAAATTAATTCTGTTGAAAATTAAAAAAAAGCTATAGACATAAAATACAAAGATGAAGCTGTTAGCATCTTTCATTTTCCAATTTAAAAAACAAATGTCCAGAATTTAAAACATGTGCAAACACATATACTTAATAGATGTATAAATCTTCTTCAAGAGGAGTGTTTCCATTTACAATGGGTTTCCTCAGCCTACAAGTTATTTCTTGTTAAGAATTTTTTCCCGCCATAAAGTGCGGTTCAAGGTGTCTTGGTCAGTTAAGCCTCGGGCTGTCATGCACTCCCGTACTCCATCCATCCATGTCCTCCTAGGTCTTCCTCTTCTCCTTCTTCCAGAAGGTATCCATTCCAGGATAGCCTTTGGATATCTGTTTTCTTGCATCCGTTTTACATGTCCATACCATGTTAGATGCTTTTCTTTGATGGTGTCAATAATAATCTTTTTCACTTCCATTTTTTCCCTTATGTCTTCATTCCATTTTCTGTCTCTTCTAGAAGTTCCTGCTGAGCGTCTCCAAAATCCATTTCTGTGGAGAGCAATTTGTTTTCCGTTCGCCTATTCAATGTCCAGGTTTCCGCTCCATACAGTAGAAGACTTTGTACAATCGTTTGAAATATAAGTTTCTTTGTTTTATTTAGGATATTTTTGCTCCACAGAACAGAGTTTAACATACCGATAGCCTTTCTGCCATCTGTAATCCTCTTATTGATCTCTTCTTGGGATGATCCATCACTTTGTAAGATTGATCCCAAATATTTGAATTTATCGACTTGCTTGATTTTAAAACCTGCAATATTTAGAACGTGTCCTGGCCCTGACAGCATTTCAGTCTTGCTAAAATTGATTTTTAGACCCCATTGTTTATATTCCTCAAACAATTGACGACATGCATACTTTGCATCTTCTAAGTCTTGTGCTATCACCTACTGATCATCTGCAAAAAGTAAATTGTGAATATAGGTGTTCTTATTAATCGGCAATCCCATTTTATTACATTTTTTTGACCAGGATCTTGGGCAGAAGTCAATATAAATTTTGAAAAGTGTTGGTGACATGCAACAACCTTGTAATAAGCCTTTTGAAGTGTGGAATTCAGGTGACAAAGCTGATCCCACTTTAATTCTGCATCTGTTATTCCTGTAAATTACCTTAATAATGTTAATCAGTTGTCCATCAATATTTGCCTCTTTCAGTGCTTCCCATAAGAGTTTTCTTGGAACACTGTCATATGCCTTTTCAAGGTCAATGAAAATCATAAAGATTTTTTTTCCTTTTGATTGGCATTTTTCAAGGATCTGTTGAGATATGATCTATACATGACCTCCCAGCTGAAAAACCACTTAGTTCTTCTGATACCTCGATTCGGGCTTCTAAATGGTTCCTGATCCATTTTCCAAGGATCTTTAACAGCGGGTTCAGGACACATATTCCTCTGTAATTTGAACAACTTTTCCGATCGCCCTTCTTATAAATTGATGTAATATATCCTGTTATCATTTCTTTCAGTATTTCTTCTCCTCTCAGTATATTATTTAACAGTTTTTGTATCAGAACAGCCACTCCTCTTCCTCCATATTTCAGAAGTTCCATGTAAACTCCTCCAGGTCCAGGTGATTTGCCATTCCTTCCTTCCTTTAGCAGGAGTTCCACTTCCCTAACAGAAACTTTTAAGCCCGAGTCTTCTACACCAAAATCCTCCATCATCTTGAACTCTTCCCGGTCTTCTTTTAAAAGTCCTTCATAGTACTCCATCCAGTCTTTAAAAGGTATTAATTGCAAACCAGCATTGTGTTTATTCCGTTTTCTCAAGTCTTTAAGGACCTTCCACGATTCCGCTGATTGCTTGAAGCCCAATTTGCTATTAATAGTTGTGCATTTCCTTTCCCATTCTTCATTTTTCGCTTCTACTACCAACCAATTGGCTATTTTGTTTTTTTCAACATAAATGTTCCTATATGCATCATTCCTATCACCCAGCCATTTCTGATATGCAAGTTTCTTTTCCTCTACAGCAGCTCTTACTTTCTCTGTAATCCGGGTCTTTTTTTGGTTCTTGGCTCTTCTTTTTGCCTAGGATTTCATGAGCTATTTTTTTAACAGTATTTTTTAAATATTCGTAGATTTCTTCAGTATTACCTTTTATCTCTATGTTAATTGCAGCATCCAGTCTATGGGTGAAGTTATTTCTAATGCTGTCGTCCTGGAGTAGGTCAGTGTTAAATTGATCCACTTGTAGCATTTCTCCTTTCCTGCATTGTTGGTTGTCCACACATTTTCTTAATCCAGTTCCACCTCAGTGTTGTTTTAACAAGAAAATGGTCAGATCCACATTCAGCTCCTCTATAAACTCTGACATCTTTCAATACATATGTCCCTGAATGTTTTGAAATAATGTAATCTATAACTGATCTAATTTGTCTTGTCTCCTGTGACCAAGTATATTTATGGATATCCTTGTGTTGGAGTGGAGTTGATAAGAGTGAAAGAGCAAGAGCAGGAGTTTCTATTGCTGTTAAAAAGAAATTGAGACACAACATCAAAAACTGGCAATTTATTAATGAAAGAATGATCTCATTGGAACTGAAAATATACGGGAGACAAATATGTATTTTGGGAATATATGCCCCGACTAATGACACCGCCGATACCTTGAAGGATGAGTTTTGGGAGGATCTGAGAGAACTAATAGAAAAAATTCCTAAGAACAAAGAGATATTTCTAATGGGAGATTTCAATGCAAGAGTAGGAACTGAACAAAATAGCAAAGTTATTGGAAGATTTGGAGAGAAAGAGAGGAATGACAATGGAGATAGACTATGCAATCTTTGTGAACAGTTCGACTTGAGAATAAACAACACGTTTTTCCAACACAAGGAAGATGTATAAATAGTTTTATAATTAAAGAAAAAAAAAATACACGTATAAGATGCCATTCTTCATTTTAAAATTTTTTCAAAATTTATTTCAAATTTGGTGTATTGCTGAAGAACATACAAAATTTGAATATCATGCATGTCACTAATTCTCTATCCCAAGTGATTATTGCTTTCCATGTTTATTATTAAAAAATTATAAAGAATATTTTAAATGAATTATTTAAAAATAATAATAAATAATATGGTATTTTGAAATGAATATTTCAAAAGCCTGCACCTAGCAAATACTTGCTAGGTGCAGGTACAGCCCCACTTGCTATAACTGGGAAAATGACAAATAAAAATTCAAAAACCATACCAAGTAAAAATTTGGACATGGCATTATCTACTAGACAAATTTAAAGAATATTCATATTTCAAGACAATTGGCCACATTGTTTGAAGCAACCTGCAGAAAATAAATCTGCATACTTATGCTTGAAAGGTTTAAAGAAACAAAATTGACTTAATGATTGGAGCATTATGGAAAAAAGATCTGTTTTGTATTATATATACTTCATAATCTGAAAAATTTTTGTAATTTTTTTTGGCATTGGATATCTGCCAATTTGCATATAAAAATTTTTAAATAAAATTTCTTAAATCATTATATTGTGTACTAATCCATGTTAATCTTTTATATTGTTTATAGGGAAACTCCTAAAACAGACAAGCAAATAGAACAAGATGATTCTGATTCAGGTAGAGAATTTGCCTTAGAGACCATTTTTCTAGATCAACTTATCTGTCTTTCAGAATACAGATATCATGCAGTTTAAATTAGGTTTTATTAAATTATTAGATTAAATTAACTTTGATCTGATATGATCTTTGAAATGGCAAGTTTCACAGGTACCCCAGGGGCTCACGTTTGGTGAGTATGGGCTTGGCACACCCAGGGACTAGAACTGGATATCATTATTCTTCTCTTTCTTGGCGATTCCTTCTACTTCTGACTCTTGTTCTCTCTCTCTCTCTCTCTCTCTCTCTCTCTCTCTCTCTCTCTCTCTCTCTCTCTCTCTCTCTCACAGGATAATTCAGAAATTTTTTTTTTTTTTTGGCTGGTGCAGCATAAGCCTCAAGCTTCCTTGTACCATATGAATAATAATAATAATAATAATATCAACATTTTTGAAGTTAAGTAAATAATCACTTGTTCCTGCATCAGAACAAATTTGTATTTTATTTCCAGAATTGTACATTTCATGATGTGATTCTGTATTCTTCTTCGGTGTTTACTTGCAACTAATTCAGACTAGACATCTCCCATGCATGTCAAACATGAGTCAGTCCATGTTCAACTAAATAAGTCTTGAACAGTTCGGTCTGAGTTAGTTTGTAAGTGAACACTGAAGTAGAAACAAGACACTGAAGAAGTGATATAAAATTATACCATGAAATGTATGTTTTTGTTTTATGTTTATTTATTCCTTAGGAAATAAAATACAAATTGGTTCTAATGCAGGAAGAAATGCGTATTACTTTACTATAAATCAACTTTTATCAGTATGAAAATATAGATCCACTGATCACAGTATATAGTAATCTATGGATTTACAAACTCATATCTGAATCTTATAAACCTTGGTCAGCTGCACAAGATATGATTGTGTTTGGTCACATCTTGTGCATCTTTATTTCAGTAAATCCAGAGTATGTTGGACAGACAACTTGTGTAGTAGAGATCCACTAATTTTTGTAAAATCAGAAAGCTGAGTTATTGTGATTTTGATTTTCTCTTGTAGAGGATGTGTTCTCATTTTTAATTTAAAATAAATGGTGTGAATTTTAAACTAAATAAAGTTATAAATAGAATTGTAGGCTATTAAGAAATATTATAGAGATATTAAATTTTAGAAATGTTATATTTTGAGTCAGAAATTTTCTTACCTGAGATTTTTTTCAGGTAAGAAAATTAGAATGTAATTTTCTTAACTGAAACCTAGTAAATAAACCTAGTAAGAGGTTGAAATAATAAAAGCAAGCTCTTGTCCTAAATCCATGCATGGCAAAATAATTAGAAGTATAAAGGGAGATGAATTCCCAAAGTTTGATGGGGGCTTTTCATTTATACCATCTTCAAAGTGGAGTGAACATGTGTCGAAGGCCGTATTTATAGCCCGGGCACGTTCCATTGTTGTATTTCGAAAGTGTGGTGGAGGGTGTTTGAGTAGGCGAAAGGAAGAGGAGAAGGATAAATTCCCCCTCTCCTCCTGTATTTCAGTAATAATTCGGGACTTGAAAAAATAAACATTTAGAAAGCTTAAAGTGGTTTTTTTTGTAGAGAGAGAGAGGATATGAAAGTTTCCATTCGGAAATCTGGGTGTGTGACTACCTGTCCCCATCAGTAGAGGTCCTGGGTGTAGGGGGAGGGGGGGGTTGTTATTAAATTTGAACTTCTGGATATTTGTTTTAGATCCCACTCCTCAGAAATTATTATTGGTCTATTTATGTTTATTGATCTGTTTGTAAATCTTATTGCTAGAATCTCACTAGTTTCTAACTAAAATTGTGTCTTGTTTTTCTAATATTATGGTGTTTTCAAAGGATGGGTAATGTCCTGTGTCTCAGTGGTGAGCTACTAGTTCAGAACTTATTTTTTTCTGTCTGGTCTGTTTTTTTTCTTTGTTATTTGAGGCTACTTTTAAACTTCTTTTATCCTTTGGGCTTGTTCAAACCATTCAAGGCCTTATAAACCTAGTAAGAGGATCTCATATGTAATGATGTTCTTGTGCTGCCTATGTACAGGATGTCTCAAAAATACACGGCATAACTTCAGGAATGAGTTCCTCATATGTAGACAATAAAAATATTTTATATCAACATAGTTCTGGGAATGCTTGGTTCCCGAGTTATTAACCGGAATGTCTTATCTCCCACAGGTGATTTCCTTCATCACAAGGTACTACCATTTTAACCTCCATTCGCCGAATCCGCTACCGAGGCCGTAGCCTATCCGCGGTAATGTCAGAGAATGGGATTTTTCCTAACTTTTAGAATTCAATTTTGTTAATAAATAAATAAATAATAACCGAACAATAAACAATTCCTATCTGGCCACTTAGCCTCATGCAAGGAGAATCAACTTTGATTTTCTATCCATTGATCCTAATTGGATGAGTTGACATCCCTGCCACTTGGAGGCGTGCCACTACTACCCAGCAATCTAAATCTTCTTTTAAAGACTTCCGAAACGTACTTATTTAAATAAGTAAATAACCTTTTATCAGTGAACATAACATGGAGTCTCTCTTTCTCCAGATAGCCAATTGATAGTTCCAATTCCATTCTCAAGTCAACATAATAATTGCAGTCAAGCATAACATGCTCAGATGTTTCAAGCTCTCCACATTTACACAACCCATTTTCCAAGTCCAAGCTGAAAGAGTCTCAATGCCAATCCATGTCCAGTTAACAAAAACGTAGAATAAAGACCAAACTGTTGCCACAACTTTCTTTTAACATCAATTATATTAATTCTCGGCAAAAACATAAAGGTCTGTCGTCCTTTTTCAGCTCTTGTATAAATTTTTCCTGGTTCTGGACAAGTTCTTATTCTTACTATTGTCTTCCTGTTGTTTCGCTTAGTAAGATATCCAACTCCAGCTATTAATACTACATACTGGACTGGCAACCTACCTGATATTACCTGCAAGGCTTCTGTGGACACCGTCCGACATGCCCGAGTAATCCCTAGTAATGCAAATCTTTGTGTTTGTACTAGGTGTTTTTGAATAACCTTATTCCCAATCCTATGAACCCAAGCCCCGGCAGCATAACACATTATAGGTGAAAATAAACAATCATATAACAGATTGAGGCCTCTACCTTTTATACCCGGCGCCTCCGTAGCCAGGTGGGAAGGAGCGCAGTGCGTAGCACATGCTTCTTGATTAGACCGGGGTTCGAACCCGTCACCACTAAATACGGAGGATGCAGAAAGGTCAGAAAATGACCACCGCATATCCCAGGAGCAATATGGCCTTAGTTGCTAATGCTCCTAAAAACCAAACAACAACAAACAAACAACCTTTTATACCCCAATCTCTTCTAATCACCCTCCGGAGCTTGGCATATATGGTTTTAATTTTAACTTTTAAATACTTAACGTGTTCTGTAAAGAACAAACGTTCTTCAATCATTAAGCCTAAATATTTTGTTACTCGTGCATATCGAACGGCACTCCCCATCAGCCGTACAGTAGGAGCTCTATTCATGCTTAGTCTTCCCTTGAGCAACATCTGAACCGTCTTTCCCTTTGAGACCTGCAATTTATGTTTCCTTGTCCATATTTCTAATGTTCTCAAAGCTTCTTCTGCTTTGCTTTCTATGGAAGATCTGGAATTTCCCTGAACCATCACTACCAGATCGTCAGCATAAGCTATCTTTGTGACACCAGGCATTTCTTCATTTAAATATTCATCAAAGACCATGTTCCATGCAAAGGGGCCAATCACCGAGCCTTGTGGACATCCTTTATTAACTTTCCTAGTTATCTTTGTATATCTTGTTTTAACTACTACTTCCCTATTGGAAAAGTAGCTTCTAAATACATTATATAATTTTGTTGTACATACCTCTTTAATTCTAGACATGATGCCTCCCCAGCATAAGTGGTCAAAAGCACCCTTAAAATCAATAAATACACCCAAACAATACCGTTCCTCACTGTCCTCCACCGCTTGAAGCAATCTATATACCGCATCTTCAGTTGATGAGTCTTTCTTAAAACCATATTGGTTTTGTGATGACATATTTCCTGAATCATACCTCATCATAAGACGGTTCATACATAGTCTTTCATATATCTTGCCCAAAACAGAGAGGAGGGCAATTGGACGATATGTACTAGTTTCATTAAGCATACGATCTGTTCCTTTTATAAGTAATTTTATCTGTGCTCTCTTCCACTCATCCGGAAAGGCACCCTCTTCTAAACATCGATTATACAGATTTAAATATAATTCTGGAGCCATTTGAAAAGATCTTTTCATAACCAAAATTTCTATTTTATCTAGGCCCGGCGATTTACCATCCTTCGCCTGGCCCATGGCCGTTGTCAACTCTTCTAACGTAAACTGTTCTTCTGGTGTCACAACAATATTTTGACCATCTATTTCTAATTCATTGACTTCTTCATTTTCATCTGGAAAGAGATCGTCCAATATCCTGTTCACTGATTCTTCCCAAGTTAAAGTTTGACTATTTTCATTGCCAATAGTACTCATTATTTCCGATAGGCTTCTTTTATTAGTTAATAAGTTAAAAATAGAATTCCATGGATCCCTAGATCCTTGTTTGCTCACATATTCCCTCCACTTATTCTGTTTAGCTTTACAGATAGCTGTAACATATTCTTTACGACAAGCTTTATACAT
This sequence comes from Mastigoproctus giganteus, assembly GCF_048544385.1. Lineage (NCBI taxonomy): Eukaryota > Metazoa > Arthropoda > Arachnida > Uropygi > Thelyphonidae > Mastigoproctus > Mastigoproctus giganteus. The sequence continues at coordinate 174,278,007 of NC_143580.1, forward strand.
ATTTTTATACACCTCACACAAATCTAAATCTCCAATTCTTCTTACAGCCTGGAACTTTCTTCTTAAGCGAAAAGTCTCTCTCCTTTTTTCAGATAATTCAGTACTCCACCAGAATACTGGCCTATTAACCTTATACCTTTTCTTCATACTACTAGAACATGCATCTTTTAAAATAACAGTTAATTGTTTAACATAATCATTTGATGTCAGGCCCACCCAATTTATTTCATTAATACTACTCAAAAACACCTGCTCAAACTTTGGCCACCTTGCAGTTTTATCCATAAATCTATCAATATCATTCAATATTCTCACTGAATCATTTATAACACAGGAGAAAGAGATGCTGTTATGATCACTAGTAGTATGATGTTCTATCACTTTCCAATTTCTAATATTATCCACAATAGAGGTAGTCGCCAAAGTTAAATCAATATATGACTGTCCATGTACCGTGGAATAAGTAGGAGCATGTCCTGTCACATTTAACACCTCCATACCTGAGGCAGCAATGAATTCCTCCAGCATCACTCCTCTTTCATCGGATACATCACTACCCCACAATGGAGAACAAGCATTAGAATCCATGGCAACCACTACATTACAAGAGCCAACTAATTCATATAATTTATCTAAATACTTTATATGTTGTTCCATTCCTTCTGATGGCTGGCAATATACTGTAACAACATACAACTTGCCACATTTCCCTATAATTTCACAACAAACGTGTTTCTCATCACACAGTGATAACACTTGTGTTACAACCACTTCAGGATCTCTAATTACTATGGCCGTCATTGGATTATCACCTTTAGAAACAATTCTATATCTAATAGGATAACCTGCTACTTTACCTTTAATTACATATGGCTCCTGCAAGAGGGCCACCGAGAAATCTTCACATTCCATTATATGATTTATTTGCAATGCAACTGCCTTAGCTTTTTGTGCATTTAGTTGTAAAATTTTAATATACTTATCCATAATTAATTTTTCTTTTATGAATGTCTAAGGCCCTTTGATACTCAATACACTTTTTATCCACGGCAGCATGAGCAGTCTCTTCATTCTTCCCTTTACAATTACAACACTCGGGCTGTTTCCCTCTATTTGGACAGTCTTTAAACAAATGTTCTTTGGAACAGTGACCACATCGCATCTCTCTCCTACAATACTTTGCAACATGGCCAAAAGCAAGGCATTTATAACATTGAGTAATTGAATATATCTCTTTAAATTTGTAGGCCATCCATCTCACAAATAATCTTACTCTATCCTTAATATTATTCCATAATATAGGAGATAACTGTAAAATCCAGTTATTCAACTGTGTATTCCTATTCACAGTTAAAATCTCAATATTTTCTTTAAACTTCTTTTCACTTATATCACAGTCTTTAAAGTTTTTCACCCACAATTGCTGCAATAGTTCTTCTTTCTCTACATCTTTTTCCACATCAAATAATACAATTCTAGGATATACAGGTTTAGGCACAATATACTTTAATCCTAAGTCCTGAATTTTGGAACACGATTTCAACTTTATCAGATCATCATTTGTTTCAGCTTCTACCAGGACTCCCCTATCTCTTATTGGTTTTAAGTTCCGAACTTTAAGGTTTGATAACATCGGCCTTATTTCTTTTAAGATATCCACTTTAACATCTTCGCTCGTTTTATGTTTATCTGTCGTTGCTTTAATAATCATAACCTTTGACACTGTATCTTCAAGTTTATTTTTCACAATAGTAGAATAACTTTGTTTTTCCTGCTTTCTTTTTACTTTCTCTTTCAATAAGACATTCTCAAGATATACTTCTTGCGCCTTTTGTTCCAATTTATCCCATTTTTCCAAAATAATTCTTATCACTGCAATAGGGACTTTACTTTGCTCATTCCACAAAAACGAGCTTAATTCACTTCTTATTTCTCTAACGTAATCAAAACCTTCCATACTCCGCTCACTTACACTGTTTTTTCGTTTTCTCTTCTTATGTTTTTCCCCATCGCTTAGTTCTTGTTTATCTTCCACTTTTTTTAACTTTTTACTTTTACTTCCTTTTTGCAAAGATTGGGAAGTACCTGGTAATGATGTTGATCTTGTCTTTACTGGTGTTCTCTGTAAAGTTTTTCCAATAAAGATATCCTGTTCCACTAGTTCCTGGGCTGAACAAGAAATTTCTTTTGTCAAATCTCGTCGTTCACCTTCAGTAATAACGTTCACAACTGGCTGTACTTCTTGATCATCCATCCTTATCAAATCTTCCTCACTTGAAGAGGCAGAGGAAGAAGACATAATGTATAATATAAAACTCTATATTTACAATTAAAAACTGATATCTAACAACAGAAATCAGTAACTATTTACAAATATACAATCAATGTAAGCAAACAAGGAGCCACAATCCACTTGTCAAAATGGAATATTAAAATTGCACTTAGAAAATCTATTCAATAAATGCGTCT